>NC_136005.1:30223118-30240618 GCF_048128805.1 Centroberyx gerrardi
GCGTGTGTTCTCGTCTCTTTTAGCGTGTGTCTGTTTTATTTCATAGACGTTAGACATGAGAGTTCCGCCGCTCCTGTTCCATGTCATGTTGAAATAGGTTACTTAGACAAAAGGCTGTACAGTAACATCGCTTTTCAATGCTTCGGCCATCACAGTGAATCCACTTTACAGTACGCAAACACCATCAAACTTGTATCTCGTATCGCAACGCCGCCGTCGGTTCGGAAACCCGCCGCTTTTTCCCCCCACTTTGTTGACTTTTTTTTTTGTCGCCATTAAAGATCGATAAAACTAAAGGAAAATAATTTTACAAATCCATACCTCTTTGTGACACTAATCCCAAATTGCTTACTTTCTCCTTCATGATGATTAAAGAACACGCCATAAAGGACAAACAACACTTTCTTCAGAAGCTTCAATAGTAAACAGATGAGCCGAATGGATTTACTGTCCAAGTCCAATCTTTTATCAACCTAATTCTCCGACCAATTATGGCAGTTTTATTTGGTGGTATTATTTCACTCAGATGGGGCGGGTGGGGGATGGAGGGATGGAGAATGGGGGGTGCTCAAATGATATTTTCTGCCTATTTATTTACTTGTGCTGGCTGTCTCTTTGTTGCGGGCGGTGTAGGAGTATTATTATGGATTTGGCTCAAAGAGCTTAGCTGGTCTGCGATTCTGATATCAGCCGGGCTTTGATCAAGCGCAACAAGCTGTAAATCCACTTTAATCAGAGGCGCGCTAGTTTACCGGCGAGGAGACTTCACAACAATCGCGGCTCGGGGAGTCTTCCGAGAACTCGGGGAACGAACACACACACACACACAGATTCATCGGCACTTTTGGTTACGTTCGTGCGCGAACAAACTTCAGACGAGCCGAAGATGACGCGGTAGATCGTTGCACGGACAGCGATGTGGCAGATCTGGTTATGCAGTGTTGTTAGCTGGATACAAAGGTTTGATCGGCAATGATGCGAAAGCTCTAGGAATTTCCGGACATTACATATTTGTCTTACAGCTGTGTTTCATTGTAAAGTAGTCATCTTAAGGTGCTAATCCCGAAATTCCTTGTTTTGTTCATTTTGTGTGTCCAGTACTGTGACTTTGTGTTTTTCCTTGGATTTTCTGTTGATGCAGTTTGAGTTTCTCTTTTCTTTGTCTGTTCAGCCATGGTGGCTATCACTGCTCATGCTAACTACCCAGTTCTTCTTCTACTTATTCCAAACAAACGGGAAACGTAAAACACATCACTGCCTGTGCAGCAGAGACCTACCAGACACCGGGTGTTTAGAACAGCAAATGTAGAAGCTTTCAAGAACTGGATACAGGCTGAATCAATACTGTGTTTTATCAATTGGTGATAGACAGTAGCAAAACGGACATTTATTTATTTGAAAATGACTTTAATAAAACATTCCTAGAACATGAGATGGCCAGTCGTACTGTTAGTCAGTGGGCTCATATCATAGCATGTTGCTGCCGCTTTGTGAAATCTTGTGTTGAGTGAAACCAATTGAAAAGCTATTGAGTGAAGTCAAAATGCATGGCTGCCACTCAAAGAAAGATGAAGAATGTGCGTTTTTTTTTTCTTAATCCCTTAATTTGAAAAGTGAGTCAGGGAGGTATGGTGCTGCTCTGACTGCAGCAGTGTGTTGGTAGAGTATTAGACTTTGGTGCATGTGCATGTGAGTAGAACCATGGATTGACTATCAAACAAAGAGGCTATAAGAGATGAGAGAGGATGGTGTTATTGCACAACAATAGGTTTATAAGGCTTAAACTGATCTGTAGCATACCTACAACCACAGCCAAGCACACATGCACGCACGCACACACACACACACACACACACACACACACACACACGCACGCACACACACACACACTCACACACACATGAAAGCATGCACATGAATGCATGTACAGCAACCCCAATCAACCTCAACACTAGCCAACGAGCCCACTAGTAGCCAACCTCCCCCTGTCCCACACACACACACACACACACACACACACACACACACTCTATACAGCCAAATCCAGCTAGCGCTCTTCTAAGTCCAGCCAAGTCCATCAACTGTAGACACACACACACACACACACACACACACACACACACACGCACACACACACACACACACACACACACACACACACACACACACACACAAAATGTGACCACACAGCTTAGCCCCCCAGTAAGACCCATGAACCAGACTAGAGCTCTGTATGTGTGTTTGCGGTGTGTGTGTGGAGTGTTTCTATGTGTGTGTGTGTGTGTGTGTGTGTGTGTGTGTGTCCATGGCGGTCAGTACTGAGGCCATTCCCTGCGGTTGGGGAGTGCGGATGGAGGGATGGGAGAGGCAGAGAGAGAGAAAGAGGATTAGAGTGATATGGAGACAAAGAACAACAATAGTTTGTCACATTTTGTCAGAGAGGATTTTATGGAAAAGCTGATTTGGAGTCTGCCACCAACAAACAATGATCGGAAATATGGGATTTATTACTAAATCAGTTTGAGAATTTGCATGCAAGTTTATTAACAATGCCTAAGTGTGTGTGATATTTTCTAAATGTGTGTGTGTAATCAGGCAAACTAGATGAGCATCATGGAAGTAAATTTCAATAATAAACCACAATAAATAAGTGAGATGATCTGGATTTTAAGCATGTTTAGTTTAGATTTATGGGGGATGTGCTGGTGTTTCATACTACCTGCTAAATTGCACACACTAATTACTATTACTGTGTATGTATTAATCATTACAACATGTATTAATAGCAACTCCCGCTGTGTGAACACGTGTTCCCATTAACACGTCTTCCACATGTGTCGCGTGTTAGAAATGACACATCCGTGTCAAGACCAACTGTCTTCTCAATTGGAGGCAGTGAGAATACACGCAAGCTATGAACTCATTAATCCTTAATACATAATGCAGCATAAGCATCTGTAGTGTTCAGTTTTCTCGCTTTTTACTGGCCGGGATTCAAAAGGATGTTTTTCATCATATTTTTTTTTACTTACAGCCCAATATGATATTCATGTGTCTCAGTTGCCAATCGCTATTGCTTAAAGAAATACACCATCTTATTACCAACAGTTTCACCCCTAGCTTGTACCATCCACCGCTAATGTAGTGGTAAATACAAAGGTGGGTCAACTATGATGATCAAAAGGTAAACAACTACCAATATGAACAAAAAACAGTTATGCTTTCTGGAAATTAGTGTTTTATCCCTTAAAACAGTGATTCTCAACCTTTTTTCATATCAAGGACCCTTAATTTAGTCCACATTAGAACCACAAACCCCCATTTGACTCAAATCTGAGAATATTTTTATTGTTAGATATGATTTTGTCCAGAATTCCATGACGATCTAGATAGAGAGATAAAAGAGAAACTCATTCTTCTACATTCTCTAATTGTGTTAACATATTGTAAATGAAATAATGCTGAAGTTTAACAATTCATCAATTTGCTGGGGACCCCCTGGAACCCCCTCAAGGACCCCTGGTGGCCCCCGGACCCCACGTTGAGAACCACTGCCTTAAAAGACCCTATCCTCCTATAACTTACTTCACTTTGATACTGCTTACTATGCTATATACACTATAAATATACCCCATAAAGTGTGATGTCAGCCTAAAAATGTGGGGGAACTCTATTCTGAGTTGAGGTGGATTTACCCTCCATTACTTCCAACTGCCGCCACTCAACAGTAAGTTGGTCAAACAGCTGATTGGCCAAAACATCGAATGTATTCCACATGTCTATTCCCTCTCTACTCCCTAAACCCAGTGTTGCTCCAGCACCGCAGCCTCTTAAATTCACACTGCTCTCATCCACTTTGGTGCAAATGTGTAGTGAACAGCAGGCAGCGGGCTGTCAGAGCCGGGACGGGGATACAGCAGGATCAGTTGGATGTGAATGAAATGATTTAATGTTTTGGAGTCGGCCTCGCCCCCGGGGGAATGGAACGATACAGGCTCCTAATTGACACCGGGTCAACTGTCTCTCTCTCTCTCTCTCTCTCTCTCTCTCACACACACACACAGACACATACTCTCTCTTTTGCTCTGTTTCTATCTCAGCTGCCTTGTTTCTCTCTCTTTCTCTCCCTCTCTCTCTTTCTCTCTCTCTCTTTCTTTCTCTCTCTTTCTTTCTCTCATACACACACACACACACACACACAGTCTTTTGCTCTGTTTCTTTCTCAGCTGCCTTGTTTCTCTCTCTTTCACCGTCTCTCCCTCTCTCTCTCTTTCTTACTCTTTCTTTTTCTTTCTTTCTCTCTCTCTCTCTCTCACACACACACACACACACACACGCGCACACACACACACACACACACACACACATCCTCTCTCACATACTCTCTCTTTCGCTCTGTTTCTATTTCAGCTGCCTTGTTTCTCTCCCCTCTCTCTCTCTCTCTCTCTCTCTCTCTCTCTCTCTCTCTCTCTCTCTCTCTCTCACACACACACACACACACACACACACACACACACATCCTCTCTCACATACTCTCTCTTTCGCTCTGTTTCTATTTCAGCTGCCTTGTTTCTCTCCCCCCTCTCTCTCTCTCTCTCTCTCTCTCTCTCTCTCTCACACACACACACACACACACACACACACACACACACACACACTCCAGCAGCCAGACCAGTCCGGCGCTGGCCAGCGCGGGACAAAGGCCTGTGCTGTCTGCCTGTAATGATGGATGACCGCAAGTCTCTCTCCACATCATTTTTATGGGGATTTCACAGGAGTCAGTGCGTTCCCAGGCCGAGCTACAAGTCAATGGCCTTTCTATCAAGCCTCCCCCAAAAATCTCCAACACCACACGTTACTGCATCCTTAAAGAAATGAGACATGTGTTATGATTTTATTAGGCCTCTGAATCACCCATTGAGAGCGCAGCAGTTAATGACAACTGAATGCGATTAGCGGGGAGCGGAATGTTTTATTAGTTTCGGTATTAGCTGATTGACAGAAGCCCGGCGGTCGTTATTGTTCGCTTCGGGACGGCGAGGCCAAAGTCGTCATGTGAAAAGCGTGTGTTTTTGTTCTTTTGCTGGAATCGCATTGCTATGATACCTTTTGTGGAGGGAGGCTGAAGACGTCGCCGGGCCGGTGAAACCCCATTTAAAGCCTTTTAGTGTCATTTCAACACGACGTGGCTGCCAGTCAGAAAATAAAGCAGGTTTGTTTTTCCTAATTCGTGATCCTTTCTTTTTTTTTTTTGAAAGATCTTGTTGATGCCCGTGCTTTTTTTTTCTTTTTGACGTTACAAAATGGGTTTTTAACAGGTTGCCCACAGGCCATGGAACTCATTCAAAACATTTTTTTTGCCTTTATCCAGGGAAAGTCGATGCTTTTCCAGTGACACTCCGCCTCACCCTCACACTAGGAGCTGCCTAGAGTGGTCACCAGTCTACTACTGGTGAGGTTGGGGGTTCAGTGCCTTGCTCAAGGGCATCTGAACAGTGATTATTGAGGGAGGGGAGAGCGGTAATCACTCTCTTTTCCGCTCCCAACTGTTCCCGGGATTCGAACCAGCGATTTCAATCAAACACATAAACGACCCTGTAAACATTCAATTCAAGTAATTAAAGTCCCAATGAAATGAACCCATTACTTTTACTATAGTATCTTTCATGGTGACATCATGCTAGACCAGTAGGCGTAAACATACATTTCTAACCAATAAAACCATCAGATTTTCCGCACCCCTCCCGTCAAATAAAACTGCCTCTCTCTCCCTGACTCATATTCCATTGGTTTAAACTTTTGAATGATCCCTCACTGCATTATGTCCCGCCCCAACAACATTGACATGCATCAAATTAAGAAAGTAAAGATGCCAATTTCTTGGGGTTTTTAAAAGAATAAAACACCAACAGTTGTGTGACAGCAGCGACATAAACAAGATAATGTCCTACCGCGCCATTTTGCATCCCCGAATACAACGGAACCCGGCCGGAAGCGAAGCGAAGCGGCCGCAGACGGAAGCCGCGACATCAAGAGTGCAGGTGGTCGGAGGCGACGCCACCAGATGATCCCCCCCCCCCCCCCCTCTTAACCCTGACATTTTAGTTTGCTCTCCCCCTAACGCGGGGGAGAGCAAACACGCCCGAAAACGCCGACACACGGCGACATCTAATCAGACGCCGGAGGAGCCGCCGGTGTCAGAGCTTAGAGAAAACACGCTGATTCCCCCCACCGGCTGTATTGTCGCTAAACGCCGCTCCTCTCTCTATGGACTGTAAATGATTTAATTTGAGCGCCAGATGTGGCGTTCAGAGTCTGCTCGCGCTCGTCGAGAGAGACAGGGAGGAAGAGAGGGGGGGGAGAGAGAGAGAGAGAGGGGGAGAGAGGGGGAATGAGGAAATGACAGGAAGGGGAGAAACAGCTTGGCAGACCGACAGCCAACAGCAGCCCAGGCACTTGACAGCGCTCTCAAACACTGTGATTGTGCGAGTGTGTGTGTGTGTGTGTGTGTGTGTGTGTGTGTTTTCCCGTTTGTGTATCACAACAGCTGAATGAAAATCAATCTGCTTCTACATCTGCCATCTTGAGTGTCGGGAAGCGCAGATGGGCCTTCCCTGTCACACTGTGCTGTCTGGCAGCCAACCAACTCAGGTCCTTCCACCTCTCCTCTCCTCTCTCTCCTCCTCTCCTCTCCTCTCCTCTCCTCTCCTCTCCTCTCCTCTCCTCTCCTCTCCTCTCCTCTCCCCTCCTCTCCTCTCCTCTCCTCTCCTCCTCCGCTAATCAGATGCCAGGCTCTGAAGAGGAGAAGTTTTTTCCCCGGGTCGACGTCTCCAAGTCAGCCTGACAGCAGATGTTTGAGGCCTTTTCGAAAAACCGCAATCTGGAGCTCTAATCACCCTCATTGACAGCTCGGAGGGCCCCTGTCGCAGCGCTGAATGGCAAATTAAAGCATTTTTTTTTTTTTTTCGTTTTTTTTTTTTTTCCCGATAACGTCGGGTAATTGGCTAAATCGTTTATAAGCCCGGAGATCACACTTATAATCTGCAGCCTCACATGACGGATCTTGAAACGGAGACAGATCTCATCCCTGTGTGTGTGTGTGTGTGTGTGTGTGTGTGTGTGTGTGCGCGCGTTGTGTGTGTGTGTGTGTGTGTGTGTGTGTGTTCCAGCATCTATCTCCTCGCCTCTCTCCATCTCGCATGTTTTCTCTCCAGTATGCGTTTGACGCTTAATGATTTGCCCATCAGATTAAGCGCGGGCGCTAATCGTCCCCCTCCGCCGCAGTTTGTCTCGGTGTCAGGCCTTCCCCTCTCCTTCTTTTTCTTCTTCTTCTCCTCCTCCTCTCCTCTGCTCCTCTCTCATCTCCCGAGCCCATCTCATCTCTGGCATTAACTCCATTAGCCTGGTAATTGGCTCTTTAAGCGGCGGGGGCCACGGACTCCGAAGGCCACTTAATGTCCGTCTCCTTCCCTCCCTCCTTCTCCTCTCCGCCAGTCGATCATCTACCTTCCTCGGTAAATAGCATTAACTAGTCCCCCATAGAAATCGGAGGCCATATTAGTGTTATCCTCCCCTCTCAGCCTATTGCCGGGGCTTATGAGTCCCGATCGGCGGAGATGATACGGCTAAGTGGATATTTTCCCCTCACATCACTCCAAAATGGGGCTCCAAATAACCCCAACTGTCGTTCGATGAATATGTAAATTCCGCCGTATGGAGATCTTCCCCTTCTATTTTTAACCCCAGAGCGGAGAAGCTAAATCTGTATTTAAAAGATCTGGAACGGGGAAATTTCGGCTCATCGTCGCAGCCCGCCCCCCCAACGCGGGGCCATCGCTTTTCATTTCCCCTCATGAAAGATAAAATAAAGTGCAGAGGTGTTTCTCTCTCGGTGTGGAAATACAGTCTCGGCAATAGTTTCTAGCTGCAGTTTCGGCGTCTATATGGGTTCGGTCCTCAACTCCTCAACTTCAATGCAGTGCAGTAGTTTGTTGTTTCATTGTTTCTGTGTAGCTGCTCATACAGGTGAATTCCAATAGACATTTACACCAGAGCATCCATGAAATAGGCAGATGAATCCAACTGAAAGCTATGATTTCTTATTGATTTCCATCCTATCCTCACCCATTTGAGTCATGCAGCGGTGATGGAGGGGAGAAGACAGGTTAAAAAAAGAAGGGATTTTAAAGCCTTGAGACAATTGACATGGGTCATGCAAAAGGGTGCAACTCAACTCAAGGATCAATATTTTGCACATTCAGTGTAGATTCACATTGGGAAGAGATGTGCACTTTTTTTTTACAAATATTTGCACCGCAATTGTTTTTAGTAATAAAGACGAGTGTAAACTTGCAGGTGATGCATTACGTACTGCAAAAAAACTCCATCTTAAGTCATTTGGTCTGTTACCGAGTCCTAAAATCATAGTTTTCTTTAAATGAGTGCCGATGGGGTTCGATCATTTCACTGGTTTCAAGATGGTGACATTCATTTCTGTAAAAATTCCTGAAACAAGTGAGGCTGCATCGGAAACAAGTAGAGTTATCTCACCTCACTGGCAGAATTTTTCTCTCGGCTTAAGAAAAATAAGATCTGAAGGCCGAATATGAGACTAAACGACTCGTGAAGATGGGTGTATTGTTTTTGCAGTGTGGTACTTCCCGGCGCCGGTATGAAATCGGCCCTATCTTTGTCTGCGTAGTCAGCATTTGATTCGTGTATATCATTTAGCTCGGGTCTTAAACTCGGCCCTGGACTAAACTCACATCGCCCTGACTCTTAGAAAGGGTCTTCTTCGGGTCGGTCGGGACGGTTATTGTTTTGATTTGCAGCCTCCAGACGGCGCTGGGATCTCCGGGGCGACAGCAGCTTCAGGCCCAAGACGGAAAAAAAAAAGCCGCGTTCGACACCGAGGCTGCAACACTTTCCACTTTCTCTCTCTCTCTCTCTGCACCGGCTTGTTGTTTACGCGCTCTTAATCCTCGTCGCCTTTTCAGATCTCTAGCTTGTGTGTGTGTGTGTGTGTGTGTGTGTGTGTTGTTGAAACCCCTTGGTGTCTCATCTGAGGGATTTTTGAGAAACAGAGTAATTAGTTGGCGATAGAGGAGCCGTTGGTTCTGAAATGATAGCTGCACCCCCCCGCCCTCCACCCCCCACCTCCACCCCTCCGCCACCCTCCTCCACCCCAAGAGAGAGACAAATCAATCAATAACCTGCTGATTTATTTCACATCCTTATCGTCTAATTTAATTGCCGCGTCTTTTGTATCTGCGGAGTCGAGGGGGGGGGCGGAGGGCGGAGGGGAGATAAATGCGGGGCGGGTGGAGGGGTGTTGCGGAGTGGAAGAGGGAAAAGAAGCAGCAAGTTTTTTGTTGTTGTTTTTGTGTTCTCAGGTTTTTTTTTAAATTATTATTATTTTTTTCTTTTTTTTTTTTTTGTTGGAGCGTCGCGGAAGTTTCGCGGAGGAGGCGTTTTTTTTACCGCTCTGTTCGACAGCCTCCTCCGCCACCGCCGCCGCCGCCGCCGCCGGCTCACGAGTGATAACTCTAGAAGAGGCAAACACACACATACACACACACGGAGAGAGAGAGAGAGAGAGAGAGAGAGCGAGCGAAACGAGAAATGCCGCCACAAATTATCAGAAAGAAAAAAATTTAATTAGCAATATAAATGCCAGGCGGAGCACATTATGTGCAATTGTCTTGCTATCTTTCCAGAAATTAGTCTTTTAAAATGAATTTGCTGTATTAATCATCTCCCGAAATATTTTTTGATCACTGAATTAATAGTTTTGCGTTGGGGCGCCGTGTTTTTTTTTTTTTTCCGGTATTCATTGACATAGGTGATTGCCTCTTAATTACGACGGCGTCCTCCTCCTATCCGCGCCTATTAATTCCTGTGTTGTGGCGTCGCCGCAGCCCGCCGCCTGGCCCTGTATCTACTAATTACTTCTCTAATTGAATTTGCTCTCTGTTGCCAGGCTGTTTTTTTTAAGTGGCTGTTTGTTGCCGGGCCTCATTGTGTCTTTGTGTGACAGCTAGCTGCTCGCTGCCGCACCGACGGGGGGAACAGGATCCACTCTCTCTCTCTCTCTCTCCCTCTCTCTCTCTCTCTCGCTGCCTCTGTCTCTCGCTCTGTATCATTACCTATACCTCCCAGACCTATGTAGTGTTTCCAGTGGAATTGAAGGAGGGAAATTAATTAATGAGAGTCGGTGAAACAATTACACCCCCCCCCCCCCCCCTCCTCCCCGCCCGCAGCTGCCCCGCCGTCCCCCGCTGCCGTCGGTTTCCGGCCTCTGTAGGATTGTTGTGCGCTCTTCAAAACCGACAATTGGAGATGCCACGTCTTCGGCGGGATGATAAATAGTGCAGGGGCGAGTTATTTAGCTTCCTCCTCCATCAAAGCGTCATCGGTCCTGTTCTGGCTCGGGATTAAGTCGGATCTCCTCTGTTTAACAGAATCATATTCAAGTCAAAACGACGAACAGGTCATGTAATCTAGTATTGTGGCTGAGAATCTTGTTTTTCTTAAAATACATGGAGAATTCAAGGCGAGTTCTTTAGCTCCTTTTCCATGAAACATCCTCTGCTGCATATCGACCTTGTTCTTGCTCGGGATTTAGTTGGATTTTCTGTGTGCTATGAATCTGGTCTAGGTCCGATTCACTAAAAACAGTTCATTGCAAAAAAATATCGATCTTAACAACTCAGCAATGTAATCGATCTGACACTGCAGCAATATTCTTTAAACAAGTGAAAAAGTCTGCCTATGGCATGATAAAATTTCACTTGCTTCCAATGCAAATCAAAGAATTTGCTTGAATCAAGCATCATTTTCTCGATAGCAGTGCAGCGATTTGCCTCATTTCAAGATAACCGACACATTCCAATATTAGAAATATGTTGAGGTTTAATGTTGCATGGTCTGAACACTGTTTCGGTGGCCTTCATTGCATGTCAGCACACATTTCTGGTGGAAAAAAGAATATATTGTTAGTCCTATGCTATCACAAAAAGAGTATTTTCATATTAATTGAAGTAAACTATATTTCTATGTGCTATAAAGCAACAAAATATGACAGTATATTTCATCACTATTCAAGTGTAGCTGTCGGGGACAGTGAGATAAAGAGTCTTGTTTCTTCTTTTTTACTGTCAATTCATCTACAGTGTATTCCGGATTTCACATCCAAAGATGACGATGCAGCAAAAGAACTGACTGCCGCGTTTTGATTAAGGATCTTTAATTGAGAGACAATGACACCAGCGGTACAGACCTTGGTTCACGGTCCCGCCGCTTTGCTTTTCACCGCATCCCGGGTACACACGCGCGGTAATGAACGTGTGTGCATCCTCTGGCATGAGGCGGTGAAGGCCGACGTCTCTGCGCTGGCCTTGGAGGAGGCCAGGCGGGTGAATGGAGAGAGGAGGCTTTTACAGAAATGTCCCTATCTGCTTTCACAACACACACACAGCTGCACGAAACCTCGCTCTGCTCACGTATAATCATTTTGTTTTGCATTTCAATGCGGATGTTTATGGCATTTCTGCTTCAGTATGCAGTGGAAATATCCGGGTTATATCAGGTAAACGTCAGATTCCCCCACTGGTTGTGGAATATTATGGAATTTAGAGATGTGTATTCCAGACAGAATTTGATGAATTCTCTATGGAAGTCAAGGAATATCAGGGAATTTGGCATATAGGTCAATTTACAGGAATGCAGCAGAATGTATTTTACGACATGTTTCATACATTCATTGCGTTAGATGGAGGTTTTCAGCCCAAATGGAGTGGGAACAGGGTTGTTTACTCCTTTAGGTAAACAGCATTAACAATCCAGGAGGAATATGTTTAGGTCATGGAAACGCCGACTTAGCTGTGGAAAGTCATGGAAAAGTTGTGGTGTCATTTAAATCAGAGCCACAGCGAGGGCCTTGAAGCATTGTGTGATGCGCCTTCGACCTCTGAGCCCACAGGAATTCTGGGAAGGCTGAGACCCTGTGCTATGTGAGGGTTTGCCTGTATGAATGCATACCAAACAAGACATTATGACAATGCACACCAACATGCATGTGTTTATGCATCAACATACATGTACATTTGGACACACATAGACTCATGTACAAGGACACACATACAGTAAGCAGATGCTGCTATTCAACTTGCTAATCAGACCTTAAAAACATCAACAACACTAAGGTTGAAGTTCAGCAAACACAAATACTGTATAGTTTAATAGAAATTGTTCTACTACTATAATTGTTATATTATTTGTGTGTAGTGTTGGTATGATGAAGCTAAAATATGAATCATGTTAGGTTAATTGGCTTGCTAGTTAGCAACTGAACTATTTGCAAACCACATATACCACATACATAGACTCGCTGCTTATGCAACAATGTGATTTTGTTATAAAAGGTCATGTGTCGTCTTATCATCAAAAAATGATTCCGCCATATATATTGCTCTATACATCTCTATATAAGTTCTCCTGTCATGTGATGTTAACTCATTTGCATGTGGAGGAGATTACGGGATGCTGAAATTGCAGCAAAAAAGTTACATTTTTTACAATAATACAACTTTTACTTTTACTGCTCAATGAAGATCAGAGCTGATTTATGCAAAATGACTTTGTCTCTTTATCTGTTTCCTTCGTTGAATTTGGCTCTTGAAGCATTAAATAGGCCCTAAAGCACAAAATAGGGGGCGTTTTCCACTCTTTCATCAGTCACCATCACTCCATCCTAAACCTTCCTCTATCATCCTATCTCTCTATTACCTCCCTCGCTCTCTTTTCCTTACTCTCTCCCTCTAAGATAAAGATTAGATTGAACCTTATTGATCCAAAATGAATGAAAACAGAAATAGAATACAAACAATTGTTGGGTTATACGAACATACGGCGTCGACACTTTCATAGGTAAGTAGGCTGTATGAGTGGGACATATGGGAAAGAGTATGGATTACTTTGATAGACTGAATAGATGGGTTTAGTTGTAGTCAGTACTTACGGATGTTAATATTCTTCCATCCATCTGTTTTTCATGTCATCTCTTACTTTTCTTTGCTTCATTCCCACCTTATCTCTCTTGCTCCTTATAGCCATGCACCCTGTCTATTTTCTGTTCATCCCTCCCTAGTAGGGTTAGACTGATATAATATGATAATGATTAATAATTGATTATCAAAATTTAAAATACTATCGGCACAAAATATCATCTACCGGCAGCTTTGATACAAAAATATCGCTACCAGTATCGACCCATATCAGTCGAACCCGACTCCCTATACATCCCAACTCTCTCCATCCATCCTTACCCCCTCTCTCCATCCACTCTCTTCATCCCTCCTCCCTCCATTGCTCCTCAAGCTCTCCCTGTCAGCTTGTCTTTGTGAAAACTTTCTCTCCCTCTCTCCTCCTCTCTCTATATATTGATCCTTCTCTCTCTCTCTCCATCCATCCATCCATCTCTCTCTCTCTCTCTCACCCCACGCCCCCCTCTTTATTGATCCCTGTCTCTCTCCCTCTCTCTCTGCTAGCTGCTATCTGGCCCGGCCTTTGTCTTCTTATCGAGGTTTCAGGGTTTATTCTGGCTGCTGTTATTGACAGGCCTCTCGCTCCACGGCCAACTAATGCATCCCTAATCCCACCTTTGTTACTCTGGAATGTTCACACACACGCACGCACACACACACGTACGTACACACACACACACACACATGAGCGTGTGTAAGGAAAGAGGGCCATAAGGATGTTGATCCCAGCTTTCTATTTGTTGGGAAAGCCATCTATCAATCAAAAGGCCCGTTGTCTGTCTGTTTTTGTATGTGTGTGTGTGTGTGTGTGTGTGTGCGTGCGCGCACATGTGTGTCTTGAGTGACAGGCCGAATCGGGGCTGAGGACGTTTGATAAGCTTGTATTGTCGGTCGTCGGATCCCCCCTCCACCTCCCTCCACACCTCTACCTCGATAAGAAATACATTCGACTAGAGCTGATAACGGTGTCAGGAGCAGCAAAGCCCCACTCTAAAGAGAGAGAGGGGCACACACACACACACACACACAGACACCACGCCACGGGAGAGGTGTCTTTCTTCAAACACCTTGGCTGTAAATGATACTCTCAACAAACAGCGTCGACAACACCACTCAGGAAAAAAAAAAAGATTCAGATACCGCGTGTGTGTGTGTGTGTCTGAGAGAGAGAGAGAGAGAGAGGGTGTGTTTGTAGGGAGAATGATGTGCGATATGGCTGGAGGATATGCTAGACTTATTGAATAAGGTCTTAGTGATAGCACCACTGTGTGTGTGTGTGTGTGTTGTGAACAGCAGAGAGAGAATACAGTAATAGGCTTAGAGCGGCTGAGGCACAGTGTCAGACTTTACAAACAACACACACAGCTCTCAAAGACTGACTGACAGCTGTCTGTGTGTGTGTGTGTGTGTGTGTGTGTGTGTATGTGCCGGCATTGTATCTGCATGCGTGTGTGTGTGTGTGCATATATGTTACATGTGATCCTATGTGTTCTATATGCAACACGCTCTTCAGATTCAGGTCTGATGGTGTGGTACAGACTGGATTTTCACTTGTAACCGTTTCATAACTGATTTTGCGGTTGTGTCTGATTTTGCTGTTTGTGCTTTATGGGATGGTATAATGGAGAGAGACAGGAATGCTGGGTAAGAAAGAGATAGGAATGGTGACATACAACAGGGGTTGTCAGCCCAAGTTGAACCCACGTTGCTGTGAATATATGGTGTGACCCTTAGAACCCCATTTACACCTGGTATTAAGATGTGATCTGCGCTGGATAAGAAAAACCTGTCAGTGGTAATGCAAGGTATAAATGCACACATTGCAATAGGTATGGTGGGATCTGCCAAGTGGAAATGTGTGAATACAGTGTGTTACCTAATTGCTGCCCACAGGGTCGAAACGTCGTCACCGCAGGTAGAAGCAGTGTAGAAACGTCATCACACCGGGTAGAAACATCATCACCGCAGGTAGAAACATCATCACCATGGGTAGAAACGGCATCACTGCAGGTAGAAACAGGGTAGAAACGTCATCACACCGGGTAGAAACGTCATCACCATGGGTAGAAACGTCATCACCATAAGTAGAAACATTGTAACCATGGGTAGAAACATCGTCACCATGGGTAGAAACAGCATCACTGCAGGTGGAAACGCCATCACTGCATGTAGAAACATCATCACCACAGGTAGAAACATTGTCACAGTGGGTAGAAATGTCATCACCATTGGTAGAAACATTGTCACCATGGGTAGAAACATCGCCACCACGGCTAGAAACATCGCCACCACGGCTAGAGACATCATCACCATGGGTAGAAACATCGTCACCCATGGGTAGAAACATTGTCACCATGGGTAAAAACAGTGTCACTGCAGGTAGAAATGCCAGTACTGCTTGTAGAAACATCATCATCACAGGTAGAAACGTCACAGTGGGTAGAAATGTTGTGATCATGGGTAGAAACATCACTGGATGTTGAAATGTCATCTGGTTGAATTGTCATCACCGCAGGTAGAAACATCATCACAGTGTAGAAACTTCATCACCAAGAGTATGAACATCATTGTTGCATGTAGAAACATCATCACTTAAGGAAGGAACGTCATCACTGAAGAAAGAAACGTCATCACTGAAGGTAGAAACATCATCACTGAAGGAAGAAACGTCATCACTGAAGGTAGAAACGTCAACACATACTAGAGTGTAAGAAGTCTAGCCCTTAAAGTCCAGGCTCTACAGAAACACCTGCCATGTTACTTTTTGTTACCATCTCCCCACCTATTCGCCTGCTCTGCATAGTGCACACTAAAAATAAAATCTGATTACAATACTGACAGAAAGCAGTCAACCAGAACGCATAGAAATTCCTAAATTAGAAGTGTGTGATCGGATTGTTTATTATCTGGAAAGCACATCCAGATAGTATATCCAGATGCAGATCGAATGTTAATACCAGGTGTAAATGAGGTCTTGTCTGCTTAGTCATCACCGAGTCAGTCAAATATTTTACTATGTTACTTCTGATGTTAGAATGTGTTTCTGTTCCTCATTTAAGAAATGTGCAGTAGAGGCATGCTTATCCACCCTGTTTATGGCTAAAGGTAGACTTGGAGAACAAATGGAATAAGGTCTTCACCAACTAATTGATGAATCAATGGTTTGCCTGACAAAGATGAAACATTGCTCAAATATAGCACCGGGAGTTTGAATCCAGTGTATGGATAGAAAACAAGTGCAGTATTGTTTTAAAGGGGAAGTGATAGCCCTCATAATGAAACATGAGATTAACACATGGAAAAAGGTATACGAACAAGCTCATGAACATTTTAAGATATTGGTCCAGAGCTTGTATGCGTGTGTGTGGATTTGATGCATTTTAAAGGTGACTAATTTATAGTGACTTGTAGCTAATACAAGATGTATAGCCATGCAGTGTTTCCCCCTGTTACGGGTTTATCCAGGGACTTACCTGTATCTCCATCCATCTGAAGTGATGCTGGTTAGTCATTATGGCTCCTCAGTGCTGCTCAGGGTCCAGACTGGCTCTGACAATACAAGTCAACTGTCATGAAGCTGAGAGGTCAAGACACTTCAGCTGACAGACAGGCCTGGAATAATAATAAAAAAATAAAGTAATAATAAAAAGAATAATAATAATAATACATTCAATAAGCAGTTTAACCATAACTAAAGTCAGATTTTTGCTGGTAGCATTATTTTAATCTGTTTCAGTAAAGACTCATAATTATAAACTAATCAGAATGCAGGGGGTGTTTTGTTTAATCGTAACAGGGGGGATGTTGCTAGGTAAACTGTGTGTGCCTCATGTTAAAATCAATGCATTTCATAATTTGTGAGAACAAGGAGCTACCATTCCTTTGATCATTTTATATGGTTTTAAAAAATAAAATGTAGGGGCGGGTATTGTAAAGTAGTCAAAGTTATACAGTATGTCATATGTGATGCAATTACAATTCAAATGAACTACTATCCACTAGGATAAGAATTGTACCTGAAAAGTTCCCATATGTTATCCTTATGTTTTGTGTTATTTTTTGGCATGATGAATAGACACTTGGACTCATTAGAAATTGCCTATAGGTGAAAGAAAGAAAGAAAGAAAGAAAGAAAGAGTTTCTTAGGGTAAATAAAACGAGAAATGTATGCAAAATTAGTTGTAGTTGTAGTTGTTGTACAAAGGCACAGTGACAGTGGAATACGATCAAGGAAACAGAAGAACTTATAGGTTAACAAATAAAAATAGATTGCTTTCTGTTCATCACATTCAACTGATAAACTCAGTGCTGGGTATTTGAGAAAAAAAAAACCTTAAATTATTCATTTATTTTTAAACTTGATGACAATAATAGTTCATGGTACACAATGAAAATAATAGATAAGATAAATAAGATATTACTTGTAAAAACATAATCCTGCTCTAAAACGGGAGGCT
>NC_136005.1:30245618-30288118 GCF_048128805.1 Centroberyx gerrardi
GTGTGTGTGTGTGTGTGTGTGTGTGTGTGTGTGTGTGTTCAAGTGGCTGTCAATCTCTCTCTCTCTCTCTCTCTCTCTCTCTCTCTCTCTCTCTCTCTCTCTCTCTCTCTCTCTCTCTCTCTCTCTCTCTCTCTCTCTCTCTATCACTTCAAATGCCTTGACAGGGATCGCAATGCAGTCAAAAGATACTTTAGTAAAATAACTAACTTCAAAAATACTCCAAAAAGTACAAGTACACAAACAAGCTACTGCCTTACTGTACTTTGTTCCTTCCACCATGTGATGCCGTCATGTGACAGACAGACAGAGGTTTTCATCCTGTCTGTCTGTCTGTCTCTCTTCAGTGTGTTGGATGCAGCCACTGTCACAGTCAGTCAGATGACGAGTCGTCCTTTCAGACGGCCAGCTAATCTGACTTGATCATTAATCACCATCAATCAGCCCAGTGAACGACTTCTATGGTTGTCGCCTCCTCAGCTGGCTGGTTTGAGGATCTGATGTTTCTATTTGATTTTACTTAATTCCACGATCAAACGGCACCATGAATTCTCAGCCAACTGCTCTGACAGATTAGCCGTCAATCACGCTTGTTGATCATAAAACCGTCGATCTTATAAGTAATTGCTTAACTGATGTCATTTAGCTTGGTCAGATGATTTGATTTTGATCATTATTAGCCATCAGTCAAATGAGCTGAGTCGGCTATTATGGGAAACATCATTTTAATATGATGTCAGTGGGTTGTTTAGCTGGTTTGATGATCAGGCGTCAGTGTTTTCATCTGATATTTGTGATCAATCCAGTGATGTGAGCTGATCATTAGTATTTGTTGGTTGATAATGTCATTCAGGCATTTAGTCAGTCAGATAATCTGACTTGGCCATTAGGAACCATCAGTCAACTGATATGCTTTGGCTGCTATAAAGTAGGCTACAACCTTAAGTGATGCAAGTTGGCTTATAATTGAGTATTTAGCCGTAATAAATACTCAGCGTTGTCCTTGATAAATATTAAGTCAAATCAAATGACATTTTCATCATCATTCAAATAATCTGAGTCAGTTATAGTGATGCTGTTGTCCCCATTAGCACCACTTCGATATCTCACTGCACCCTCTCAGCCATCCCATAATTTATCTGTACTAATATACTAATATGTAGAATGGCTGTCATTACTGTGGCTGTGGAATATTGCTGCTCTTTTTGCCTGATACTTATGTTTTTTCAGTCTGTGTGTCATTCTCTGCCTGATTCTTGATCAAACTCAAGTTCTTAGGAAGAGACAATGATGAAGATTATGATGATGATGATGATGATGATGATGGTTTTGTCGAGGATGATGAGGTTGAGAATGAGAGTGATGAAAATGATGATTCAGCTCAATAACTAGATTACTCTAAGCGAATAACTGAAGATGTGTCCCAAATTCATATATTGGCTATTTGAGAAACAAACAGGAACAAGATGACTAAACATATATACAGTAGCTTTTTTGAATAAAATTCATTTTAGAGCCAAAACTTGGTTTTTTTTTTTTTTCTTGGCTGTATGCAATATTATTTAGCTATTAATACTAATATTACACCTAGAGGAATACAGGCTTGTTAAACATAGTCATCTGTTAACATGGACCATGACTGATCGGCATGGTGATTTATAAGAGGGAATGGAGACTTTCTGTGTGTGTGTGTGTGTGTGTGTGTGTGTGTGTGTGTGTGTGATATATGTCTATAAGCCATGTCCCATTCTCCACTAATGAGATCCCAGTGAAGTGTGTTGTCAGGTAACTATCTGACAGCTGTTTCTGTCTCTCTGCCTTCCTGCCTTGTTTCCTGAACAAAAAACATTTATTGATATGAACATATTGCCGATTATGACTTTGAGGTTATTTTTCAGGGCAGGAGGGATGGGAGAGATTTGAACTCACAGCATTGCAAGTACTGTACATGCTGTGTACCTGAACCCACCAAGAGCCTCCAAACAGCCCATCACTACTGTTATTATTTCTATTAAAGGACAAGTGGAGCAGTGTTAATGAATGCATATACAATGGTGTGTGTGTGTGTGTGTGTGTGTGTGTGCATGGCAAAGTGTGTGGTAATGTTTGTGTGTGTGTGTGTGTCTATCTCTTATGTGTGTGACATGATTGACAGTTGGCTGGCCTTGTATCTCAAGCAGGGCCCCTCTTTCTCACTGATTACTGTCTCAGTGTGTGTCTCTATCACACACACACACACACACACACACACCACGCAGATACACACACACACACACACAAAGAGAGCGAAGCCCAGTGTGGTTCTCCCATCAGGCCCGAGCTGAGGGAAAACGCACAAAACAGACGCAGCAAATGTGTTCGTTCTCATGCATATGGAAATGCTACGGGATGTGTGTGTGTGTGTGGGGGTTTGTATGTATGTGTTTGAGCATGTAAGTGTGTGTGTGTATGTGTTTGTGTGCATGAGAGGGGGCTGTCAATGGGCAGTTTCAATGTAAAATGCATTAGCATTCAGTGATGATGCTAGTCTCTCTAAAGGCCTGGTGCCACTGGACTCTCTCTCTCTCTCTCTCTCTCTCTCTCTCTCTCTCTCTCTCTCTCTCTCCCTCGCTTCCAGCCTGCTTTTTAAAATGTCACCCATAGTTCTTCAACATGCTATCACATTCCCCTGGCTCTCTGGATGGGTTTCTAATTAAAAGCGGTCCAGCTCTCTAATATGAGTGGTATGTCTGTGATGCAGACTATGGCACTGATAGATCAGATAAAGAGCCAAAGTCATATTTCCTCCCTGCCTAAGCCTATTCACACTGTTACTGAGAGTGCTGATCCTCTCTCTCTCTCTCTAAATCTTCCTCTAGCACTTATTCTCTTCTCTCCTCTCTTTCGCTCTGGCTCTTGCGACTTGTTTCTCTCTGACAGTGAATGTGAACGTGTCACCTCCATGTTTACATTCTCTCTTTTTTTTCTGAAAGAAGTGTTGTTTGTCAGGCCGGAAAGGCAGGGGGCCCTTAACTGAAAACCGTCCTGTAAGCCATCGGACTGCACCAGCCAGGCTAAATAACAGAAAAGACTTAAAGTGGTAATCCTTGAGTTCCTCATTTGTTTTGTTTTAGATCAGCTGTCAATCAAACAGTGTGTCCAGTACTGTGACTTTGTCTTTCTCCTTGGATTCTCTGTTGATGCAGTTTGAGTTTCTCTTTTCTTTGTCTGTTCAGTCATGGTGGCTATCACTGCTCATGCTAACTACCCAGTTCTTCTTCTGTTTATTAAAAAAAAAACGGAAATGTAAAACGCATCACTTCCTGTGCTCCAGATGATTTTTCCCAGGAAAGAGCTACCAGACACCGGCTGTTTAGAACAGCAAATGTAAAAGCTTTCATGAACTGAGTATAGGCTGAATCACAATTGTGTTATATTAGGCAGTGATAGAGAGTAGCAAAACAGACAAATGTGTTGTTTTCAACACATCTGTTAGTTTTGTTTGTGAAGATACACCTGTGATGTGTGTGGAGAAATTGAACAATAGCTGATATGTTAGCAATGGCACATCCTTTCTTAAAGATGATGCCAGATATTTTCAAGGACATGAGGAGCAATTGATTTAGCAAATGACTGCGACTGACTGTTGTTTGTCCACATCTGATGCTTGCTGCATGGAGGCCTTGCTCTCATTCCAGAAAGAGTCCCTCAGACCATAAGGAGAGAGGAAGGTGTGTGTGTGTGTGTGTGTGTGTGTGTGTGTGTGTTTGGCAGGGCGAGCTGTTGGACTACAATCTAGAGTCAAAGCAGGCTGGGATTTGAACCCACGGAGTTAATATACAGGTGTTTGGCAGGGTTGAGACGTTTTACAGAGGGGTGCAGGTTACACAAAGGAACTGAATCTGTGTGTGTGTGTGTGTGTGTGTGTGTGTGTGTATGTAACTCTATGAACCTATGACTCATGCCGGCGAAGTTGAAACGGCGTTCTGTGCACTCTTCTCCTCACCTTTCCTGTCCTCCATTATTTTCCCTTTTACCCTCTCTTTTTCTCTGCCCTGCTCTCTTTTTTCTCTCCATTTCTTTCTCTCTCCTCCTCGGCTCTCATCTAACGCCCCGATCCTCTCCTGTCTTCTCCCTCCACCCCACCCCCTCCCTCCCTCCCTCCTCACTGTGATAGACAGGGGTGTCCTCACCTTGTAACGATCACTGACATCCAATATGTTTGGCTTGGGATCATCCCCTGTGTGTCCATTGTGTTTGCTGTTAAACGCTTTATTGATTAGCCATGAGTTAATTACAAATGACATCAACCGTGGGCAGGCCGAGGCGGCCGGTACACTGCTATAGGATCCATCCTGGAGGAGCTGATCCGTGCTGACTGCACTGAAACCTTCTATCTCAACTTGCATAAAACACTAGCTGATTTTTCCCCTATTGACATCCATGCATTTATGACATTTTACACTGCCTTATCAATGCTTTGGCACAGTCCCAGAGCATGCAGTATATTATTTTTGGCACAGCTGCTGGGAATTGCAGTTAAAAAAAAGAGGAAGGCAGAATTAGAAATAGGGGTTCAAGGATATGCAGCCTGAATGCTTAATTCTATCAACCACACCTTGACTCACCCTCTGCAAAAATTATGAGACTGTGGCAAATCCATAGTAGGCCTATGGATGCTGTCTGGATTCAAACCCGGCTAATGTATTCTGGTTTTTAAGCTTCATTGCAAAATCCATAACCTCCCTTCACCTGAACTTGGGTCTGCTGCAGCCCCCGAAAATCACCTCTCCTGACTTTCACAAAAAGTTGTAGGGCCTAAATAATAATAATAATAATAATGATAATAATAATCATAATGATAATAATAGGCCCATGTGATTACAATATAGGCTACATAATAGCTGCAACCTGCAAACAGCAAGCACTTTTTCGAGCCTTTTTTCTTTTCATGCCGTGTCAGTTTCTCTTTGACATTGCCGTGTACTTTGTGCGAAGGGAAAAAGGAGCGAAAAAAAAAAAAATCTTTATCAAATCCCCATTCTGAGGCTTTCAATAAGGCAGGCCATTACCTCACTGGCGCTTTTGTTCGGCCTATACAAGAGAGAACAAAATGGTTATTCAGGAGGACGCTTTAGATTTTTATTGTGGGCTCGCTATTCACAAAGAGCACCGTTATTGTATTAAAAAGAACCATCTGTGGCAGAAACAATGGCTTCAAATTATCTGTGAATACCCAGTGAACAAAATATAAAGCTTTTTCCTGCTCATTATGTGGGCTAAGCTAGGGGGTGGAAGATAGGAGAGGAGAGGCATAGACTTTGCTATAACTGACTTTTGTTGTTCTTGCTTGCATTCTTCTCCTTTTTAAATCGGCCCCCTTTTCACATTGTGTGTCGCCATAAACGGCTTTTCTTGTTGCAGGGCTAGCGGAGAGGAGAGAGCGGAGCTCCAGACAGGCAGCGGGGCTCCGCCGGGCTGCACGCCGGCCCGCGCGCACCGGCTGCCGGATCGAAACCGCGCGGACTACCGGGGAGGGGGCGAGCGGACGGTTTGACGCCCGGGGACTGGAGCTGTGCCCCGGCCGGCCCGCGGCTCCCTCGCCGGAGGAGGGTGTGGAAGCTATGCCGGAGGTTGAGCCCGACACACTGAGAAATGGCATCTTGTTTTATTTCTGCCAATCAAGACGAGAGGAGGACAACTCCCAAACTGGCACGTAAGTTGGAGTGCGATGGAGAGGAGAAGCCCGGTGTGTCTGTGTGTGTGTGTGCGTGTGTGTGTGTGTGTGTGTGTGTGCGAGTGTGTGTTGGTGTGTTGATGTGTATGTTAGTGTGTGTGAGAGTGAGTGTGTGTGTGTGTGTGTGTGTGTGTTTGTGTGTGTGTGTAACATGCAGTGTAGTGGAATGATACCGCATGGCATCATGAGTTTGACTGACTGGCTGCTGGCCGGCTTGGTTTCTGCTCAACATACACAAACATTACAGTCAGTATAGAAAAAGGCTATTTGCTCCTGCGGGCTATTAGATTTAGGCCTATAATTTTGTTTTCGCCTATTTATTTTTTTCGTTTCATCTTTCTATAACATGCTTTTAAAATATACCGGTTGAATTACAAATGACAGAACCTTCATTATTATTTTTGTTTATTTATATTGATTCGTTATTATCATTTTGTTTTATTTATTTTAGCTTATTTTATTTTATTAGGTTGAAGTACCTATCGTCAATCTTACAGCATGTAGGTTATATATATATTTGATGCAGTGATTTATAGATGTGTAGGCCATTCGTTTCGGTTTAGCATGACGTGGAAATTTTATTTAACTTCAAGTGGAAATGTCAACTTAGTGACAATAAATCTAATACATATTTGTCAACATCTAATTAAGTTAAAAAGTAGTATAACAATGACAACAGGCCATATGACTTGAGCGTCTGTCCACATAAACTTGTTCTTATCTCCAAAATTCGAAGGCGTTTTTATTCTTCGGTTTATGTGAAGCTGCATATTATTTTTCACCGTTTTATGCTTCAGGACATATGAGTGTTTTGATGAAGTGTTTTCTTGGCTGCGTCTTCAGCCCCTGGTACGGCCCCTAGTGGCAAGAAAATACAAGTTTATGTCCATTTCACCTGCAATCTCTCTCTCTCTCTCTCTCTGTCATTTATTATTGCCATGCAATTCTCATTTTATTTTATTTTTCTGACATCACGTAAATATAGCCCCTATACAGGCTGTAGAAAAATGTGTCAATTCAAATTGTATTACAGGATTAATTGGCAGCTTTTAATAAACATGTCAGCTCAGAAATTATATTTTAAATAGCAGACTAACAGCCATAATTTCATGCGCAATAATACTTTTATGAGTGTTTAAGCCCGAGCCCTCTCCAGCACTGCTCTTGTTTTAAATTAGTAGGCTATTATAAATTAGTATTTCAATAACATTGTTACTGTTTTTTATTTATTTTTTCGCCACTTGTTTTTGCAGCATCACCTACATTTGCGCAGCCACAAAACAGTATTTTGATATCACAGCGTGCCGCTTGTTATATTTGCTGTATCCGTCCCAACCTGGTGTAGCGGGGGTCTTACAAGTGGTCCGAGGGAGCCGCCCCGCTAGTTCCTCCTGGTTTTTGTCAAATAACGGCTTTAATTCAGGATGATTGTGGATGCAGGGCCCATTCCCGGCCGGCTGGGGCCCGCTTTCAGCGAGCTGCAGGGCCCCGCTGTTCCTTTATTATCATAAGCAGATTAGAGGTAGCGGGGAACACACTCAGATGCAGATAGCAGCCGAGCGGCCCATTTCAACCTTGCATTATAATGGGCCCGAGCTGCATGTGTCGCCTCTTGCAGCCTATTAAGCACAAGATGAATCTTATGTAAGGTTGCAGGGGCCCGGCATAATGAGAGCACGGGGGCTCCGCTCCTCCATTTATTATCAAATGACTAAAACAAAAATAATAAGGCTTGATCTATTCACATTCAATTATGATTTAATTTAGAGACATGCATTTAAATTGAATTATTTCAGGTGTATGTACTCGATCTGTCTTTAATTATTGGGATTGTCTGGCTTGCGGATTTAGACGGGCAGATGTGTTGCTGTGTTGTGAATATTAAGGCCTCATGTGCTCTTCAGTGTTACAGCCAGCAGGCCCGGCCGGCCTCCTGCTTTGCTGGCTCTGCCACTATTGACTAAGAATAATTATATCGCCTATATTTTTAAATATAGCCTATCATAACATTACCTCTAGATGTTAAACTGAATACTAAAAAGCGACCATTCCTTACTCTTTCAGTTTACTTTGAGAACAGACGCCCAGCCTTTAGTTGGGCTTGCTGTCCTCCCTGTCGCCAGTAGGCGGCGCTGACGTCACGCAGCAGGACGCCCTGGTCTCAGACGGTGATTCGGGAGAAAAGCAAAACAAGTGGCATCAACACTTCTCCTAACCTCAGAAACTTTGTTCGGATTCGACACAACATACTACCAGTGATTTATTTAACTGTAAAGTGAATTCGGTTTCCTCTGATATAAACAGACCGGCCCGTTTGATCCATACTAACTGTTTCTCATCCACACTAATTGTTGCCGCTTGTTCAAGACTATATGAATAAGCTCTATTTTTTATTTTTTTTATTTTTTTGGAAGACACACTTTATTTTTCAAATTTCCTCCATCTTTTCCCTCTCCTCCCCATGCGTCCCCAGTAGCCTATAGCCCCACTACAAAGCCCTAACAACAACAGCAGCACTATGGCAGTGGAAGTGGAGTGGAGTTGGGTCTTTGTCCGGACAGATGTAGCGACAACATCTCAAACAAAACCGCTTATTTGTGCTGAGATGAGCCCGTCTGCCTTCTGTGTGTTGGCATTCAACTTCACTAAACAAAAGGACTGGGGGAAACATCTTGGATTACCTTTCCTCTTTTCAACGCTAAAAACCAGCCTCCCCCCCCCCCCCCCCCCCCCCCCCCCCCCACACACACACACACACACACACACACACACACCACCCCTCCAATGCTTTCAGTTAACTAAGAAAGTTTATTTAAGTGCTGTTATGTTATTGGGGCTGTAAGTGGGGAATTAGTGGCTTTTTTGATTCAAACAACAGCAGTGCCATTGGCCGTGTCTTAATGTCAGCACCTTCAAGCTATAATAATGACACCATCAGTGCCAGCATTAGCTTATCAAACACATTTGATTTTATTTAAACAACCCGGTTTATTGTTACAATCCTCATGCATATTTTTTTAGGCAACACATTTTAATAACAAAATATATTTTGTGTGTCAGTCAAGACATGAATGCAGTCACATTACATATTAGCCTACACCATATTTATTACACAAGTATATTTTAGCTGTTTTTATTAGGCAACTTTTTTTTATAAGAATAACATCAAAGTTGACCAAGCTGAATTTATTTCCAGACTTACCAGACCACACAGCCTAATTTTTCTACAACAGCCAGCAAGCCTCTGCATCTCCCTCTCCCTCCATATAACGTAGGAATGTGTTCCTAAAGTGCTGGCATATATATTCCCAGAGAAATATCTCCATAAGCCTGGTAATGGTAAATATGTACTTTGTATTGGCTCATATGGGCAGCCTGTGTGTGTATGTGTATGTATGTGTGTGTGTGTGTGTGTGTGTGTGTGTGTGTGTGTGTGTATGTCGGGGCAGAGCAAGCCCCGCCCCTTTATGCTAATTAATGCATCCCATTGGTGTGTCAGGGGAGCAGGCCGGCTCTGATTGGCCAGGTCGAAGCCATTTATTCGCTGACAGCCCCGTGACATGAATGGTTGTCTATTAACTTGTTCAAAAACTATCTGGAGTTGTCAAGGCTCCGGCGGACAGGGGCGAAAAAGTATAGTTTGTTGATGCTTTTTCGGAGAATCGACGGGAGAAGTTTGTGGACACAACATAGCAGGGACCTATTGGGAGAAGGCTCTCTCTCTCACACTCGCACACACACACACTCGCGCACACACACACTCACTGAGAGGGAGAGGGAGTGAGAGTGTGTGGAGACGCGGTTTGGTGCTTGTTGTGTTTTTTTTTTCCTCCAGTGAAAAGTTGCGGAGAAAATCGCCAGGTAACTTTAGCAGCGGCAGCAGCGCTGTGCTCCTACTCTGTCCTACTACCTCTGGCTTGTGGAGTTGTGTCTGTGTTTTCCTCTGCTTGGGAGCTCCAACTAAAAGCTGTTCCTGATGTATAACATGATGGAGACTGAACTGAAGCCCCCCGCTCCCCAGACCAACACGGGGGGCACGGGCAACACCAACACGTCCGGCACCGGTGCCAACCAGAAAAACAGCCCGGACCGGGTCAAGAGACCCATGAACGCCTTCATGGTGTGGTCCAGGGGCCAGAGGAGGAAGATGGCGCAAGAAAACCCCAAAATGCACAACTCGGAGATTAGCAAGAGACTGGGCGCCGAGTGGAAACTTCTGTCGGAGAGCGAGAAGAGACCTTTCATCGACGAAGCCAAGAGGCTGCGGGCCCTGCACATGAAGGAGCACCCGGATTACAAATACCGGCCCCGGCGGAAAACCAAGACCCTCATGAAGAAGGACAAGTACACCCTGCCCGGCGGGCTGCTGGCCCCGGGAGGGAACGGGATGGGAGCCGGGGTTGGTGTAGGGGTGGGAGGCGGGCTGGGCGGCGGGGTAAACCAGCGGATGGACAGCTACGCGGCGCACATGAACGGCTGGACCAACGGGGGCTACGGCATGATGCAGGACCAGCTGAGCTACCAGCACCCGGGGCTGAACGCGCACAACCCGGGCCAGATGCAGTCCATGCACCGCTACGACATGAGCGCCCTGCAGTACAACACCATGACGAGCTCCCAGAGCTACATGAACGGCTCCCCGACCTACTCCATGTCCTATTCCCAGCAAACCACGCCGGGGATGACGGCCCTGGGCTCCATGGGGCCCTCCTCGGTGGTGAAGTCCGAGTCCAGCAGCTCCAGCCCGCCCGTCGTCACCTCGTCGTCCCACCGCGCCGCCCCGGGCTGCCAAAGCGGGGATCTGAGGGACATGATCAGCATGTACCTGCCCGGGGCGGAGGTCAGCGAGCAGAGCGCCCAGACCAGGCTACACATGTCCGGGCACTACCAGAGCGCCGTGCCCGGGACGACGATCAACGGCACGCTGCCGTTAACACACATGTAAGAGACACACAGCAGAGAGAGAGAGAGAGAGAGAGAGAGAGAGAGAAAGAGAGAAAAAAACATAATGAACTTTTCTAAGAGAAACTGTGGACTACTTAACGTTGGACTATTTTTGTACAGAAAAATTTCGGGGTGGGAAAAAGTTGTATAGAAGTTCTCCAGGAAAAGGACACACGACTCTTTTTTTTTTCTTTCATTTTATTCTAAGGAAGCTCTAGAGGAACGGTAGGAGATCCCCTCTTCACTGGTGGATGAAGTTTGGAAGACTAGAAAGTGGGAGTCGCAATCAAATGTTTTATTATTGCAATCACCTTTTGTACAGTATTTATCAAAGAAACATTACAATCAGATGAAATTGTTTGTTAAACTGCAAGAGGTTACATTTTTTTTTTTATAAAACAACGTTCTGCAGAAAATAAAGTTGAAAAGGGCAGAACTGGAATTGTATAGGAGCGATCAGTTATGCTCCTTTATTACTGCAAACATTGGGAAGAAAAGGGACAGATAAAACGAAGCAGGTAAAACTGTTTTTTCATTTAAGGTCAATATTACTAAAACATTTTAATTTCGTAAGAAGAAAAAAAAAGAAGATAAAAGGCAAACTTTTTTTCTCACACAGCTTAAAAACATAGGTTGTTAATTTATATTTCCGTCTCCCACTTTTCATCTGTTAGAGGTATGACGCTTGTGCTCTTTATTTTCTAATTGATTTGTACAATTTCTGTATATTTACTGTGATATTTTAAGTTTTTATTTCAAAATTCATTCCCGTAGTTGTATTTTAAAAATTGTGGCCTGTACGCAGAAGCCAACCACTCCATGTATATATATACCGGAACTAATACCATCCTTATAACAGTTACAATTTCAGCTGAGTTTTTTTTTCAATATGCAGTTTGAAATGAATAAATTTTGGAAATTTGGATACTTGAAATTGTATGAGTTTTGATTTTATTTCTCTCTTTCAATCATTAGAGGTGTAGGTGGTCATCACATGTTCAGTTGTCATCTGTCTGTTAAAGTTCCTGTTTTTTTCTGGTGTTACTTAATTATAAATAGAAAATTAATTATTTTTTCCTATATTTATGAATATAAAGCATCATTTACGATACAAATAATATTTTGCGGGGAAAACCGCCCCTTTCAAACGGTGCGTTGTGCGTCGTGGTGTTTGTGTTTATAATCTATTTTATGTTGATGAGTAAAACCAGAGTTTATAACACTCAGGTTAACCACATTTCTATTTTCTAGTGCAACCAGTAATGCCTGCGGATGGCCCCATGCACTTCAAGACAAAGTTTCATGCCTGTTTCCTATAGAAGGGGAAGATTTTTCCATCCAAATGTCCAAGATCCTCAGGTATAGACTGTCCTTTTTCCTCTTCTAAAATCAACCAGACAACTCATCACACCGGTACCAAGTCCACCTAACTGCATACATTTGATTTTTTTTTTAAATTTAATTTATGATTTATTATTTTTTGTAGGCTTGTTGGTATTATGGGCCGAAGGCCTCCTACTGAATGGGGTAGAAGTTTGAAGAACAATTATACGATCAGCCAGCACTTTGTAATGCCAATGGCCTATCTTAAACAGGCACATATCATATTTATTGCTCTCATTCACAATTATTTTTTGAGTTTTGTGTAAAACTCCTGAGGGAAAAGAATATCTTATTAGTGGATTGTTTTTTTCTCATGACAATCGACTGTGGCAGTATTTGGATATTGTGCGACTATTTCTAACAACATGAGCTCAGAGCTTGTTTCCATTTTGTAACATTGCCAGTGGTTTTGATTTGATTTGCTTTATTATCTAGCAAGGTGTGGGTTATTTTCGGTTATCATTCCCCTATTTTATCAAATCACTGGAGCTGGCTTATCAGTCTAAATGTTCAATTAGGCCTAAATTGAAGGTGAGCCCTCCTGAAAGGAGCCAGGCGAGCGGGACCAGCCGGGATGCTTTTCTCCCGTGATTAAATAGCTCCATATAGTCTCGAGTGTGGCCATTTTAATTTAATGTTTAATCAAACGGGCCCTGCTGTTTCCCGTTAACCTCGGTTCTCACGGTTCAAGCTCTCCGGTGACTCTCGGTGAACACCCCCCCAACCCCCCCCCCCCCCCCTAAAAAAACACGGAACCGGTTCCAAAATGTTTCCCATGCATCTCTCTGCCAGGCTGCTTTTCCCCTCATAATAATAATCCTTATGATGAGCTCACAGCTCGCTTTGAATTTAACTAACGGTTTTAAATCTGGGGGGAGTGTGTGTGTGTGTGTGTGTGTGTGTGTGTGTGTGTGTGTGTGTGTGTGTGTGTGTGTACGGAGGTAGATTAGGGGCCGTAGTGTCTTGCGGGCTGGGTCCCGGGGGAGCGGAGCTCACATTAACCGGCAGATGAATATTTGAAGAGGCCCCTCGGTATTTATCCGTCCACTCCGCTCCCTCTCTCCCAGCCGGACCTTCAAGAGGTCAAGGGATCGTTGGCTGCCCGTTAATTATTGATCCGAGCAGCTGAATTGGTTGTAATAGCTGAGAACGCTGGTGATAAACAGCTTGTTTTAAAAAGGTCGGAGGAGTAGGCGCATTAAATCCTCCTTTTTATCCATGAACACCGGGCCCCTGTAGGCCCGGAGGCCCCGCGAAATTATTCTTTTTCTCGGCTGAGCGCTGGGGCTTTGATGTGATGAAAGACTGTTTTGAATGGATGCAGCGAATATTTGAGAAAAGATGTATTTGAAGATCAACTTATATTTTCTGTAGAATATCACGAATCAGTCTTCATAATAAAAACTGTAGAGTCTATTTGTAAAGGCTGGAAAGATTTGATGCTGACACGCGTTTGGGAGTTAGGCCCAGGCTGCTCTTGAAAAGAAAGCCAAAGTCAATGTTAAATAGCAAACCTATTGAACACTTTTATGCTGTTGAATTTCAATGGAGATGTCTTTTCGTATGATGTTAGATTTGTATTTGTATTTTTTGGAGAGGAGGTGTTCGGCCGATTGAATATCATCCTTATGGCTGTTTGTGAGGCTTTTATTCTTCTTCTATTTATTTTGTAGCCTATCAGGTCTTTTCCATATGAGTGTGTCCAGGCTAGAGACTAAAGGCCCCCTGTAACTAATCGCTCAGAAAACATTGCTATCACCCCATCTCAGCTGAAGATTATTAGCCTGCATTTAGCCCTCTGCTTTCCAAAATGTGATTTAATCTCAGAGGCGCTTTAAGCTCAGTGGCGCTCCTGTTCAAACATTAAATAAAGGCGCTGCACTGCCAGCCAGCGTTGACGGTGATACAGGGAATCAAATGTCTAAAATGTTACACCTGAAGGCGATAATACACGGCCGGTGCTGCCTGTAACAGGGATGACAGGCACAGCATCCATCCACCAACATAGGATTTCGGTCAGACCTAATTGCTTTGAAGAAAAGTAGGCTTTTTGGGGGAAGATAGACAAATAGGCTAATAAACTGTTGTTAGTTATACAGGCCTAAATTACTTTATGCTTGTGACTGAAACGTATTGGAAGCAGAGTGGGCCTTCTGAACGTTACCGGTCGTTTTCTACAAGGTGGACAACCGAATGTGTTGTTTTGTGTGATTTAGGAGCGGCGAGCCCCGGCGAAGGTGTTGTTCCCCTCCATCCATGCATCCATCCACCCACCCACCTACCCATCCGTCCATGTCTCCTTCCGCTGCTCGCGTGCAGAGCCTGGCTGTTGGTGCTCGAGGATATTTGGACTGCAACAGGTGGTAAGCGCGCGCCTCTGCTTTTTTTTTTTTTTTTTTTTTTGCTCCCGGTAAAAAAAAACAAAAAAACCTTCCCAGATGTTATCTATGATAGCCTGGCCCGTGTGTGTGTGTGTGTGTGTGTGTGTGTGTGCTGACAGTGCTTGGCCTCTATAGCTTTCAAGGGGCCTTCATCACAACGTTTAGGCGAAGCTTTTCGTTAACTATCTGCGTGTTCGGTTATGTATGTAAGACTAAAGGACTACTTTTATTTTTTTATAATAACGGCTCGGTCACAAGGTCATGAAACATTTTGTAAATGGGAGAGACATTGTCAGGTAGCAGTTGGGTCTCCGATAAAAAAAGTTTAAAAAATTTTTTTTTTTTTTTAAAAAGATAAAATTACAGTAGAAATGTGAGAGCGCACTTCGCAGTATCGGCCTATAGCCTAGTAGCCTAGGTTTCCAAATCCTGTTTGTTGTTTAGATTATATGATTTTTTAAATTAGGTCAAAGAACCCCCCCACCCTCCCTACACACACACACACACACACACACACACAAACAAAACGGGTTTAGTGGCCTATAATCCCACTAGAGCCACTTTCCTTTTTCACCACGTTGCGGATAATAAGGAAGGGGGGGGGGGGGGGGCATGACGTCATTCATACACGAAGAGAGAGAAACCCAACTTGCTCGTTATTTCTATTTCCGTTTTTTAAATTTAAGTTTAGCACATTTTTTGTCTCCGCGCTAAACTTAGTCTACCAGTGGCAAAGGAGTCCAGTTTTTCATAATGGGAACCACCTATTTTGTAAAAAGCCCAGTCATCATTTTGGTCCATTGGTAGCCTACAATACATTGCGACTTGCAACTTTGGTTTTAATGGCATGAAGCAATCTAGTGGTAAATGAAAAAAGTAAAATCACCACAGGCATCACCACAGGCATCACCACAACATGAACAAAATTAGTTATATTTTCAGAAAAGCAGTAATTTATGCGTATTTTCCCCTTAAAAAACTCTTAATTTACTCACATTAGTTTGATATTATTATGTAGGCCTATTATGATTATGTAGGTTATTGCTTCATAGGTGGGTAAACTCTTTCCCGCTTATAAAAAGGTGGTAAACTGAATTTAGGTGGGTTTGCCCTCCATTCCCTAAAAAAACAACAACTGCGAAAGCATCTAAAAATAATCAACAAGACAATGTTTATGTCTTGTCTTCTTCCCGTGATGGTGTCATTATTCTGCATCCCAGCAGTTGTCTTAAGTCTGGCCCGACATAAAGCTGGTGAGAGGGAGAGAGAGAGAGAGAGAGCCTGCAAGAATGGTTGAATAGCAAAACTGTCAGAGCAGAGTCGTCGTGTGTTTCAGCTGCGTGTGTGTGTGTGTGTGTGTGTGTGTGTGTGCGTGTGTGTGTGTGTGTGTGTGTGTGTGTGTGTGTGTGTGTGTGGAGGGAGCGAGAGCAGAGGGACTGAATGGCAGCCAGTAGCCTGCTGATCTAGCGCAGGTGCAGGGAAGGGAAGCGGGGGGTGGAGGGGTGGCGGGGGTGAGTGGAGTGGGGGTCTCTCTCTCTCTCTCTCTCTCTCTCTCTCTCTCTCTCTCTCTCTCTCTCTCTCTCTCTCTCTCTCTCTCGCTCTCTCTCGCTCTCTCCGTTCTATTGAATAGGACCACACACTGACACAGACCAGCATGCCATCAGCCTCGCGCTGCTCTCGGCCTGCATTCTCAGGGGCTCGAGGCCTCCGCGAGACCGCATTCTGTTCCCGCCCCCCCTCCTTCCCCTCCTTCCCCTCACCAGCGGCTCGAGCTCCGTTTATCATTTCTGCTCATTGATGCTGACAGCTTTATAGAGCGCCATCATTCAAGGAATGCATGGTTAGCACCGCATCACGACTCGAGCTACAAAAACAACCATAGAGTTGTGTGGCCTTTTTTGTTTTTAAACTTTGTTTTACTTGTGAGTATTTTTAATGCCATTGAATGACCCTATAATAACCATAATAGCGTCACTAACTGTAGCCTACCACTGACTTACAACCAGGGATGTAGTGATGGGCAAACCCACCCAAGCCCAGTTTACCCTCTGTTATATTTGTGAAATCGGGTTAACCCACATTTTCAAGCTAACACCAGTTTTTCACGATGTATATTCTTAGTTTAAATGGGCCTATGCAATATAAGACTGGTAGAAGTTCAGTCAGAATAAACATTTTGAAAATATTACAGTAGGCTATCTTTAAATTTACATTTTTAATTATAGCATGCCCACCTTTTCGTGTAGCCTAGGCTACCACGAGGCCTACAAATTAGGCTACAGCTCATGTTTTCTTCTGTGAACAGGCTATAAAACAGATAGGCTAGTTGCAGCCCGAGCTCACTGATTGGCAGTAGTTTGGAGTAGTTCCTTTCAGAGCTGTTGTAGCCTAAAATACCTGAGAGACTCACACCTGTGACCGCATAACAGTTCATTTACGTAGGCCTAACCGAAAACCAGTTCACTGTTCAAGAACTATTTTGCTTGGCGCAAGAACATAACCTACCATTAAGGCTAATTGATAAAACAAGAGATTTCATGAATATTTGCGTTCTTTTTATAGGCCCTACAATAGGCTATTGTGTTATCATCGTTTAATAAAAGCAGTAAGCCACTCGAGGCCGTGATTTCCTAGCTTGGTGTGGTGCCAAACGATGCCTCTTAGCTCTTCTAAAATCAGGTAGCCTAAAACTATGGCCTCTCGTGCCGGCTCAGGACTTCAATTTGGCCGAGGTCTAATGGTTTGGGTGGTGAAGCCTCTGAGTTTTCACCCCTCTCATTACATATTCTGCGTCTTGAAGAGATTAGGCCGGGAGAGAGTGGGCGAGAAGGAGAGGGAGAGAGAAAGAGAGAGAGAAGGAGGGATGGAGGGGAGAGGAGAAGGAGGGGGGTGGATTAGCGTTGAGAAGAGCCGACAAACAACAATATAAGGCCTGTTGTACTGTAGTGCAGTTGCCAGGGAAGTCCTTCAGCATCGCGCTAAAACTCTGATCTGAGAACAGCGGGCTGATAAACCACAGCTGAGCTCATTACTCCAAAACAAGTCATGTATTATTCATTCCTCCTCACCCATTTCACAAGTTATATCATTAATTCACTTATTACTCCGTCGTTTTACTTACTCTTCGAGGAATTGCACCGCTCCTTGCACCTACTTTTCCGTTAAACCTCCTAAATTGCCGTCTACGTCCCTTTACCTTCAAACATCGCGATAACTCAACCTCTGAAACCAAACAGCTTGATGTCCAGTGTTCTTGTCTTCCTTTGGAACAATAAATTAAAGTAGCCTAGTGGGAATAGGCCAACATTTTTTTTTATTTTTTTTTTACTTCTTCCAAATTATCAGGGTGTGCAATAGGCCTTACCCACATTAAAGGCACATTAAGGCACATTAAAGTATTTCGTTTTTGTTTTTGTTTTTTTCCGTTTTGGACTGTAAAATCTAGGCTATCCAAAATGTCCAGCCTATTTTATGAGTATAATATGACCGTTTATTTATTGAGATAAGCCGTTAGTGGAGCAATAGTGTTTGAAGACCATCATGTTTATTAGGGCTGTTACAGTCACTGGGTTTTGCATGCTATTATTTAGGGTGTAATAGGCCTATTTTCCTTAGTCAAAAATGGAAATGCAAGTGTCGCATGTAAGCACATTGTCTTATAACTAATTCGAGTTAATACAGCCGTAATGACAGTATAACAGCGCACTAATTGGCCTTTTTTCCTCCACAACAATGCTACCAGATCAGCATCTCTTTATTATTTAATAACGTCAAACGCTTGGCTGGCTGTGCTGGCTGCTGAGCCTGGCTGCTGTTGGGAAGAGGACAATGCTGCTCCGATTCAGGAGATTCACTCACAAGCTATATGGTCAGTGGAAAAAAAAATAATAATGAGGGAGGAAAGGGCGTGTTTAGCAGTTGCCAGAACTTTGAACAGATTGAGTCTGAAAAGGCATGGGACCTTCTGCAACATGAAACAGAGCGTCCCTAATTCAAATAAAACAGGACAGGATTTTAAAAAAAAAGAACATATTATTTTCAATCATGCACAACATGGTGTGGATGCATTTTTATTTATTTATTGTATCTTTGGCTGTCTAAATCGACCTTGCCAGCCCCTGTAAGCAGCATGAAGCAACAGGTGACTGCATGGGACCGTACCAGCTAGGCCACAAGTGAAAGCGGCGCATTTTATTGGCCTTTTGTTGTCCGGAAGCTTGGAGACGAAGTTTACTGATGGTCTTCCTCAGGCCCGGGGATGGTTTTGGGAGGGGGCGGGGGGAGCGCACCCAACCTTTATTGGCAGGAAAAAATGATCAAATCCACCTCCTTTTTTTGCCAGCTATAAAAATCCACTATATGGAACTATTGTAATCCTATAATACATTTTCAAAGCATACTATAGAAATATCATAGGAGTAGGCCTATTATAGAGCTACCATAGGAGATGAAAAACACCATAAGGTCACTATAAACTCACTATTTGGCACCACAGACACACTACAAACCCTTATAGAATTATTATAGGAATATTATAGCCTAGTGACACCATAGAAAATAAAAAGTATTATAGGAGTAGCTTATATTACGGTGATTTTTCTTTAGGCTTTTGTAGGGAAACGACACTTTCCCCCCCTGACTCCAGCACCGCTCGTCTGGAACAATATCAGCGGGTTTCCAGACAGCCCGGGGGCAGCGGGGAGAGGCAGAGGCAGTTCCCGGGCTGACTGCCACCCATGGCCGGCTGACAGAGCCCTGGGAGACCGCGGAGAGGCGGAGGAGAGACCCGGGAGGAGGGGAAGGGGTGATGACCGGGGGGGGGTTTCTCCCACCAAAAAACGCACGCGCTAATAGATTTCGTTCTAATTAGTTGATGTCGTGCAGCTGTGCAGCTTGTTTTGATAAAGATTCTCTCTCGCGACATCCTCACTTGTTGAATCGGGGCGATTTTCACACAGGGCCCGTCTTCAGCTTATATAAGGCCAAATGAGAATACGTGACAAACGATGCTGTTTTTCGTTGCACAACAGTCTGCCAACGAAATTGCGAACACAAGGTAAATGATATCCCGTTATTATTGTCTCATCGGTTTATGTCGAGGATATAGACTAGGCTAGAAAATGAGACGATTTTTTCCCCTGGTTATGAACTTAATATCATCCTTTATGCTGATAAAATTGACATTTTCGAGGCATTCTTCCAGTTTGCTGCTTTTCCCCGGTCTCTAGCTGTTTTGAAGGCCTGTTTTTCGATGATAGAAGGCCTTGTAGTAGAAAAACAAATAGTTAACTTTACATTAGAAATCAGAAAGCGGCTACAGGAGCCACTCCAGACAAGCTTTAATGAATCTAAAATACAACATAGATTTAGCTCTTCAAGTATGTAAAGCTTAAAGCTGCATATATCCGCTTAGTCTGTTTATTTTACCATTAAACAATAGAAAAAAGCTATTTATATCCACTATTACTTTTATTATCACTATGGGTTTTTTTTGTGATTGGACTCCTAAATTAGAGCCTGTTTGTAGGCTATCCGAGATTTCTTAATAGAGAAGGCTGTTGAGCTGATGGGACTGAATCATCATTAACAAGCCAACAGACACAGGAACCCCCCTCCTCCAGTCTCATTTCCCAGCATAGACACTAACCTCTTTCACTCTGTCATCAGCCCGACTCTCTCTCTCTCTCTCTCTCTCTCTCTCTCTCTCTCTCTCTCTCTCTCTCTCTCTCTCTCTCTCAATCTCAACAGCACAGGCCATTGTTCTCCTCCCTCCCTCCCTTTCTCTGGCCCCCCGACCCAACTGTTGACCAACAACTCCACTCACACATTAAATGGGGTGCGGAGGGAGGGGGGTTTGTCCTATTTTAGAATATGACACATTCAGAAATGTATGAAGAACTGTTGAGAACTGGTCCTAAGATGAACGGGGCGCTTTCAGCATTTGTTTGGAGTGGAAAACAGGGACATCTTGGACGATGTGGATAAATAATAATCTCAAGATTTAATAAAATAACAAAAAAAAATAAAAATGAAATGAAATACAGTAAAGTAAAATAAAATAAAATAAAACGAATCGAAACAAAGTAACCTAACTTGAAATAACGTAAAATACAATACAATACAATACAATAAAGCTGATCATTTATTTATCATTTATCATGACATGTTGTTGCTTTTTTCATCCGCAGTCTGATTGCATTGTTAATGAATGTGCAACAGTAGGTTCCACACGCAGCAGCCATGGTTTGCTTGCCTGTGCTGTGTGTGTGTGTGTGTGTGTGTGTGCCTTTCAGAATAAAAGCTTTAGAAACGGTGCCGAGCAATGAAAAAGGGGGGTCCGCAGCCCGCGTGCCTTTCTAGCCCTCGGGGACATGCGCGAGCCTTCTGAATGGATGCTCGAGAAACACTGTGTGTGTGTGTGTGTGTGTCCGTGTGTGTTGGAGGGGGGGGTTACTGCACTTGAGAAAAATATTTTGTACACATCATGTCTGTTGTGTATTGAGTAGGATCTAATTAATCATTATTCAAAGGAAGTTAAACTTCTATTACTGTGAAAATATCAAATGTGAAAATTTTAACTTGGAATCTTCATACAACTGCCATAATCCATATATCATTGCTGCAAATGGGACTGTACAGAATGTGGATTTGTTATATTAAACAAACTGCTGAGGATGTAAAGAGTTCAGGTGTGACAAAGACTACAATGTGTTTTTACAGTAGAATACATTACAAACTTGTAGACTGTAACCAAAATCAGTAATGTGTTTTTAGAGTACTTTACAAACTTATAGACTGTAACCAATGTTGATAATGTGTTTTTAGAGTACTTTCCAAAGTTATAGACTGTACCCAACAACAATAATGTATTTTTAGAGTACTTTACAAACTTCTAGACGGTAACAAACTTTGTGTTTTTAGAGTAGGCTACTTAACAGACTTATAGACTGCAGCCAACATCACTTATTTGTTTTTAGAGTAGGCTAGTTTACATTTGTTGAACAATACAATATAGAAATGTTATAGTATTTAGAGTAGGCTATGTTACAAGGTGTTACAGTAAATAATAGCCTGCACCAGTAATGTGTTTTTAGAGGCTTACATTACAAGGTGCTAGACAATAGCTGTTCAAAGGCCCTTTCACTGACATCAACATGACAGCACTCTCGGCTTCACAGGAACAGGTTATCCATACACATGTGTACACACACACACACACACACACACACACACACACACACACACAGGTTATATATAGGCCACGCTGATCCTTTAGAGGACACACCCCTCTTCTGTTTTTCCTCAATCTCCACCTATTATTTTTGCCTCTCTTGAAGAATTGACACACACAACCTCAGATTAAAGCACCCATTAAACATCATACGTCATGTCAGGGGGTCCTCAAATGTTTTCATGTCATGGACCCCATACAGACACATATTAGGCCAGAGACCCCCATTTGATGAAATTTTGTCCCAGTGACCCCCAGTGTCCACACTGTATGGCGGGAGATAATAGTGGTGAGAGGGAATCATATTAAAATAGTCATTTGTATCCATTTTCTGATTGGGATCATTTGTAGAGCATTAAATTATAGTGAAATTAAACTATTCCCTATTTTGCCGGGGGCGCTCTGGAACCCCCTCAAGGACCCCTGGGAGTCCCCGGACCCCACTTCGAGAGCCATTGTGTTATACTAAAAAGGGCGTGTCATTTTCAACACGTGTTAGAGCAGCAGGGGAAAACACTCATTCTTACTTTTCAACGCAGCATATTTTGAAGATGAAATGGATGGCTACACACTTAAAAAAAACAGATATTGTGCTGTCATGTTGACATATGTCAACACCAAATTACACTCATTGATGTTGTGGAAATGCCACATCCCTTTCAGCGGCCAATTATCCATCTAACCTATGAGCCTATGTTGGTTTAGCTGCATGGGATCCTGTGTATCGGCTAATATGTGCTCATTTAGATGATGTGTTGTCATTTTTAACACGTGTCAATAATTTGTGACGGAAAGATCTTGGGTTGCTCTTCAACACAAATGTCATGTGTTATTATATTGCCTCGAAAAGTTTGGAACTGCAAGCATTTCCCCACTGGCTTGGACTGAATCCTGCTAGAGCTTTCTATCATTTTTCCCACTTTCTAGATAAAAATCAGAGTGAACTACCCTCCATCCTTTTTAGAGAAAAAAACAAAAGAAAGATGTTTTCCTAAACCACACCCACCGATGTGTTGAAAACGACAGCCTCTTTTTTCAGCAATACCGGCTATACGTACCGACTCATTTATCTCTCCACGGTGCTAAATGAGCGGGATGCTATTAAAAAGGAATTCCTGCCTTCATGATTAATCATTTAACATCACGGCTAATAACCGCTGTAACGCGATCAGTTCGCTGGCACCATGATAATAATGCGTCACAACAATATCACAATAAAGACTGTAATATAATCAGGCGCTGATATGGCGTTCTTGTCACACTGCAGATTATACCCAGCATCTATAATCTACCATTTTTAGACATAAGGCTTAGAAAGTATATACCTAGACAGCAGTTTTTTATGACAGGCTTGCTTGGCTATGGCTGGTGGTAAAATGGTCTAATGATATAAACTGGGGATAGATGAGATTGAGGCTGTTGTTGGGTTTCAAACCTTGCCACCACTTCACTGAAATTTTGAATCAAAGCACATTTAGGAGTAGTAAAACACAGAGTGGACACTCCGCTTTTACGCTTGTCTGGTTCCCATGAAGAGAGATTGTTGGATGGGCGTAAAACCAGTTGATCATGTTGACTCTAGTGTAGATTTCGATGGATTGCATCAGTCACTATCAGGCTGTTCTGGAGCTGGCCTGTGTGACTCCGAGGTCTCTCTCTCTCTCTCTCTCTCTCTCTCTCTCTCTCTCTCTCTCTCTCTCTCTCTCTCTCTCTCCCTCTCTGACAGAAGCTGTTGTTGAATGGAAGAGTGGCCTCTTTCAGTGTGGGTGTCCCCCGGGGCCAGCAGGCGTTTCACTGGGAGAGATAATCAGACAGGACAGTTACAGACAGACAGGCAGGCAGACAGACAGACTGGCCGATTTGCCTGTCCCCAACTCAAGCCAAGACTCATGGACAACATGTTTTTTTAAGTGTTGCGGATGGACAGTTTTGCCAGAAGTGACAGTGTTTTTCATGATTTTGTTCCTTATAGTCCACCAAGTTGTCCACAATTCCTGTCTCCACCGTGGGCAATATTGCTCAGCTGTGTAGTAGTACTAATATGTAATGTATAATATAGCAGTAATGTATGAATGAACATATGCAAGAAAGGATGGACTCCAGCATTAACATAACAGCAGTATCAGTAGCAGCAGAATTTGGCAGAACAACAATGTGAGATTTGTGTTTTATGAAAAGTTTGAGAATTAGAAAAAGCCTGGGATCCAAATTTGAGAAATTTGGTCTCGCCCCAGAAACTGATGTGAACACACTGGTAATCCTCCACGTCCTTTTTTTGGTTACTGTGGTGTTTCTGCACTGCTCTTCCCAGAGATCACCTGTCAATCAAACAGTGTCTCCAGCACTGTGACGTCTTTCTCCTTGGATTTTCTGTCGATGCAGTTTGAGTTTCTCTTTTCATGGTCATGGTGGCTATCACTGCTCATGCTAACTACCCAGTTCTTCTTCTTCTGTGTATTCCAAACAAACCGGAAACATAAAACGCATCACTTCCTGTGCAGCAGAGGATTTTTCCCAGGAAAGAGCTACCAGACACAGAGTGTTTAGAACAGACAATATAAAAGCTTTCATGAACTGAGTATAGGTTGAATCACTATTGTGTTATAGCAATCAGTGATAGAGAGTAGCAAAACAGACATTTATTTTCATGAAAATTTTGCAGATTGTTACTTTAAACTCATAGCTGTCCCATCTCTGTTGGCTTCTGGAAGTTTCAATCGCAGGGCTGCTGAGTACACCTGTGTGTGTGCGTGTGAGAGAGAGAGAGAGAGAGAGAAGGTAGTTTGCTGCGAATATAGGGCAGGGACAGAGAGAGAGACATGGAGAAAGAGAGAGACAGAGAGAGAGAGAGACAGAGAGAGAGAGAGAGACAGGTCTGGTCTGGGTTGGGTTGGGCAGGTCAGCGCAGCAGCATTTGATTGTAAATAAGAGAGGAGTCAGTTCACACGCCGATCAAGTGACTGCCGGGAACAAGCGAGCCATTTGAATCAGGTGGCTATCTCCCTATCTGAGAGATCAGAGCCCTGTCACCCCCCCCGCCCCCCTCCTCCCTCCTCCCTCGTCATTGTGTGTGTGTGTGTGTCCCTATTGCAACACACACACACACACACACACAAGTGAAATGACATGTCCCTCCCCGCTGGCTACAAGGCCAGGCTGAGTGGCTGGATGAGATTTCACTGTCTCACGTTAGGAGAGGAGAGGAGAGGAGAGGAGAGGAGAGGAGAGGAGAGGAGAGAAGGAAAGAGGAGAGGAGAGGAGAGGAGAGGAGAGAAGGAAAGAGGAGAGGAGAGGAGAGGAGAGAAGGAGAGAGGAGGGGAGGAGAGGAGAGAAGGAGAGAGGAGGAGAGAAGAGGAGAGGAGAGGAGGAGAGAAGGAGAGAGGAGGGGAGGAGAGGAAAGGAGAGGAGAGGAGAGAAGGGCCCCTTGCATTAGCATAACACCTTGCAACTTTTCCTCACGTTAACTCTTGTCTACCACTCTGCTTAGTCAGGATCGGCGCAAGAACAAGGTGAAATGGAAAGGATTTGTAAAATTATTGAATAAGGCTTTGTACAATTTTGAATCATTTTATTGCATTTTCTTGGGAAAATAATGAAGTCTTTTTACACTTTTAGACAAAGCAAGACACCGTTTACCGCCAATGGGGGCCTTACTGTATGTATCCAAATAGGGCTTTCTGCAGAATTGATAGCCAGTGGTTAATACAAACTCTATTGTAATTCTTACAGGAAAAACACATGAATTTCACAAATAAAAAAAAAAAGCAAAAATCCCATACAGAACTATCACAGAAACGTTTTATTACAGATGAAAAAAAATCTCCTTATGGGTTAACTATTGGAAATACTCGAGCTTTCTCTGATTGTATCTTACCAGATACTTGAACAGTGTGAGAAATGCTCTGATCCCATGAAAGCTCAGATAAATCCAGTGCCTCTCATACTGCATCTCACTAATATTTCCCCCCTGCTCTAACCATGTAACACCACTACAGGGAATAAGAACACGCCGCCTGCTACAATAACGGCTCAATAAAAAAATGGATCCAATAAAAGATGAAAGACGACACACACACACATGGTTGTCGTGTCGTCCCGGTGCGTCTTGACAACCGCCCCCCCTCCTCGCTCCATTCCCCCTAGGGAGACGGTGATGCGTGACAGCTGCTGCCTGTTCATATTGATTAAATGACAGCCGGGATCATTTACCGATTTACCGGCTGACAGGCGCTCTTAACGTGCGACACTGCCCCGGGGCGTTAGCCTATATAGACTACAGTTTATGTTCAACATCACCTCCAAGCCCGCGGGACACAGCAGCAAAGCGGTCACATGACATCAGACAGTGTGGTTCAGACGCTGAGATGATCCACTGTGACTTGTATAGGAGGGCGAACAGCAGGATCAGTCAGCACGGTTCAAAATGATTGCAGGTATGTTAGTAATAAAAGTGACAATAATACTATTAATAATAATAATCATAGTAGATAGTACATTTCAAGTGTTATAGAGGAAACTGACAAATAAAACAATACTTCATACATTTCAAATGGTAATAGTGATGCTGACAAACTAGATTTATAACCTCTCATAGAGAACATTTTTTCTCATGAATTCATGAAAACTGAGTGCAGGTAGAGGAGCATTTGGAAGACTGACAGAACAGAACAAAACAAAATAGAACAGAGTATATCAGAACAGAACTGAACAAAATAGAACAAAACAGAGTATATCAGAACAGAACTGAACAAAATAGAACAGAACAGAGTATATCAGAAGATAACAACATAGAACAGAATATATCAGAACAGAACTGAACAAAATAGAACAAAACAGAGTATATCAGAACAGAACTGAACAAAATAGAACAGAACAGAGTATATCAGAAGATAACAACATAGAATAGAATATATCAGAACAGAACTGAACAAAATAGAACAGAACAGAGTATATCAGAAGAGAACAACATAGAACAGAATATATCAGAACAGAACTGAACAAAATAGAACAGAACAGAGTATATCAGAAGAGAACAACATAGAACAGAATATATCAGAACAGAACTGAACAAAATAGAACAGAACAGAGTATATCAGAACAGAACAAAATAGATCAGAATATATCAGAACAGAACAAAATAGAACAGAACAGAGTATATCAGAACAGATCAAAATATGACAGGACAGAATGTATCAGAACAGAACAAAATAGAACAGAACAGAGTGTGAACAGAACAGAACATATCAGAACAGGACAGAGCAGAGTATAACGGGACAGAATATGACAGAACAGATCATGACAGGACTGGACAGAACAGGACAGAATATAGCAGAACAGAACAGAACAGGGCAGAACAGGGCAGAACATGACAGAACAACACTACTTCCACAACTGCTGTACATACCAAAGCCATATATCTACTGTATATCCTACAGTGTAGCCTATAGTCCTGGTACATACTGTCAAGTATTGAACAGTGAGCCAAAGTATGTTTTGGTTTAAAATGGATATCAACAAAAGACAGATAATGGTTGACAAGCTGTCTCCTTTTCCTCATATTCATCTTTTCAGTATTAGATCCATATATAGGTGAGTCAACAGCAGTAAAGATCAGTTTTAACTCATTGTCCCAATACTTGGTTTTGACTGGTTCTATATATCTATAGTGCGCGGTCTTGGGAATGAGCCAGGTGAAAGTGTTGAGCGCAGATTAAGGCGGAGATGGATCAATCACTTCAATCTTGGCTCGGCGAGTGACGGCTAGCCCGGAGAGACAAATATGGCAGATATTGATTTCTGGTCGCCTTCTATCAGATCTCTCTGACGCTCTTCACCAGAGCCACACACACACACACACACACACACACACACACACACAGGGACATAGTCAGGCATCATCATATACTGTATGTCGTATGTCATATCATATATGCAGTCAGACACCGTTCCTTTTTTTTCTAACTCTCTCTCTCTTTCTCCCTCTCTCTCTTTCTCTCTCTCACACACACACACACACACACACACACACACACACGCGCGCGGTCGAGTCGACGGGGGACCCTTGCTGTGTGTGAGTCTCTGTTAGCAGGAATGGCCCTCTGGCCATGCTGTCTAATGGGCCTGGAGGATATTTCGCACCACGGAAAGAGGCCTGTATGGCACTTCAAGGCTGCTATAGCCATACTCTGCAGCCATAAAATGCCATATACTCAGCAGTAGTTTAGTGGGGGGGCATTTCTCGCCATAACAGCTTGGGAAGAGGTGCAGCCTTAAAAAGATCAAACTTGTAGGTTAATACAAAAACAAGACATCATCTACTAAATAATAACTTTTCGTTGACATGTGTATGAATGATGGAAGCTGAAAGGTGTATTGAAAAGTAAGTTCAAATGTTTGCATCATCACAAAAAGAAGACTAGTATGCATTGAAATGTGAAATATATCAACAAAAACAACAAAATAAAAGCCTCATGTGGCAGTGGGTGATGGGAGGGGACGTCTGTATTGAGAGCGGTGTGCAGTGGCCTAATAAGGCTAAATACCAGACTGTGAATAATCTCCCAGTAAACTGTCTACTCATGAAAAACACAGAGATGCAACAGCAGCAACTCTGTCTTTCTGCCTGGCTGCTCTCTCTCTCTCTCTCTCTCTCTCTCTCTCTCTCTCTCTCTCTCTCTCTTTCTCTCTCTCTCTCTAACACGCACGCACTCTCTCTCTCTCGCTCTCTCTATGCAGATCTCTCTCTTGCTGTCCTCTCTCTGTCCGCATCCCTCTTTCTCTCTTCTCTCTTTCTCTCTCCAGCCTCTCCTGCTCTCCCTCCTCCTCCTCCTCCTCCTCCTCTCTCCTCGTCTCGTCTCAGTAAGTAGGATAAGGCTTGGAGAGCTCTGTCGTCGTGGTAACTGCCAGAAGTATTCAGTTTGAAGTTTGAGTAGGTCAGTTTGCGGGTCAGAGCAAACCCCCCCCACCACCCCCACCCACCCCCCAACACACACACACACACACACACACACACACACACAGGGCCTGAGAGAGGGAGTACGGGTGTTGAGGGGACCCCCATATGGGCCCGGGCCCTTATACATGAGGGGATGAGGAGGGGGCATGGATGTTTCTGGAGGAGGGGGGGGGAGGAGGCGAGGGCCGCTGCAAAGCCTGACATCAAAAAAAAAAAAAAAAAAGTGGAGGTACTACTTTTAAGCCTTCAATGATTCTGCTTTTAATTTCCGGAACTGAAATGAAGCTGATGAGTGGTACGAGCAAAACTATCAAACTCTTGTTTTACTGCCTGGGGTTGTATTCTTTGCCAAGATTACTCGATTCAGTTCCCGGGATCCACACTCACACTCACATTCATACCTGTGGGCACTTAAGAGTCTTCAACCCACCTGACTCTCATGTCTTTGGAAGGACCGGAGTGCCCGGAGGAGACCCAGACGAGAACATGCTAACTCTACGCAGAAAGGGCCCGGGGCTGAGGTGCGAACCTAGGTGCTTCTTGCCATGAGGTGACAGTGCTAACCACTGAGCCACTGAGCCGCCGCACCATCCAAAGTGGGTCGAGTCATGTTTTGTAGAAGCATACGACTCAGAGGCTGGTATTGGACCAGGGCTCAACAGGACCAGCGTGCCCTCTTGGTCCAAAAATGAATTCTGGTCCCACTGCTTCTCCAACAGTGTCCGAACTGTTTGGGTCAATGGAACTCGATCGTTGCCTTGACTATTTGATTTTACTAAGAAACCTTTGGAACTACTGGAGCCTTGCTGATTTCAGTGACTGTGTGGAGACTCACTTGAGGACTTCAGGCAGTGGGACGGAGTCTTAGTCCCTTAGTCCTAGGCAATGAGACAAATCATAGAAGTCCTCCAATGCCACCGCACTGCCACCGGCGGTGCAGCCTCCTCTTCCCTAGATGTTGTGAAACCTGACTTGAATAGGCATGGTGTAACTAAATGGCTGGTTGCCAGACCCTTCCTTTGTGCTACACGAGGGCAAAATTAGAACATTTCAATTCAATTCCTATAAGGTTGAGCAAAAGTTCAGCCGTGGCGCCGCAAGTACGCAATAAAAAAAAGTGGGACCAGTTGCAGCATTAGATCATAAAGAAATTCTTTTGGCCTCACAGCTATTCTATGAATTATTTGTGTACCGAGGCCTGCGAGGCTCCATCAATGCTGCTTCACATATTTCCCAGGCAACAGGGAAGGGAAACTAAGGTTATCTGAGCGCTTTACAGGGACAGTCTGTCTCGATGCCGCTGCGCCGACGATGCTGGCAAAGTTCCGCACTTAAATACGTGTGGAAAATACTTAGTTTAAACTCTCTTCTCCTTCTTCTTTTCTCTCTCTGTTCTCTATTTTGTATTAACTTCCTCTCATGTAGTTTTTCTCACTCTGTCACTCTCTCTCTCTCTCTCTCTCTCTCTCTCTCTCTTTCTCTCTCTCTCTCTCTATCCTGGGTGGTTTCTGATGTAAATGTTTTCAGTCAGTTGGCGGCTGAGTCTCAGCAGGTGGTCCACCAAATCCACCGTAACCCCCGGCAACCCCTGTCCAGCCAATCCAAATGCTGCCCTGCCCGCCACTCAGCTTAGTTAGCCCTGACAGGACCCTCTGTGTGTGTGTGTGTGAGAGAGAGAGTGTGTGCAGGGGGTTCTGAAGCAGCACTCAGGGGATGGGGCGTGTTCTTGGAGTGGTCATTAAAAGTTTATTAAAAAGTTTTCAGCGGTTGGGAAAACTGGAGTCTGTGTATGCGTGAGTGTGTGTGTGTGTTTGTGTGTGTATGTGTGTCTGTGTGTGTGTGTGTGTAAGAAGCTCTTCACTTCCTTTCCTCATAAAGTTAATCACTTTGCTCTTGTGTCTTGTTTCAATACGATGGACTCTCAACCACTGACCTCACTCCATCCCTCTTCCCATCATCCATCCATCCATCCATCCATCCATCCATCCATACATACATAGGTCTAGTGGTTGAGGAGATGACCCCAGAGCCAATATGTCACCAGTTCAACCAGCACAATAACATCCATAGGACCTGTTGAAGTGTTCTTGAGCAAGACACTGAACAGCTGCCTTCTCACTCCTAGGAAGTCGCTCTGGATAAAAGCATCAGCTAAATGCCTTAAAGGAAAAACCCACCCGAAAATACTTTAGCACTATGACAGAAAACAGCTTTTCTGGTCCTGTTTGTTGTTTGGTAGTGTATTTTGCTTTTTCAGTGGATTTGGTGTCAGTCCCTCAGAATCAAAGAGCGAGGGCTTCTTTCTAGACTCGACATTTTGCACCAAGAGACGTTCAACAATCATACAGGGAGAAATCCATCATAGAAGAGGAGAGAGACCAATTTCTCCACTGACAGTAGCCTCAGTAGACCAGAATGCAATGCAGCAACAAGACATGTTGAGTTTTGAGTAAGGGGCACGACTATTGCTTTTTCTAGTTTTTCTGCTCTCTCCACCTACACACACTGAATGCAACAAGTTCAGCTTGTCCAAAGGCATTCTGGGAAATGTAGGGAATCGCTAAGTGAAGTAGAAGTAGACGAGGCAGGTTGAGGGAAAGTGGAAACACCAAAAAAGTAAATTACAACACTTCATCACTAAATAACTCCTGGAATGATATCTAACAGTGTTTTTAATTGAAATGTAAAAGTAAGCAGTGAAATATAACAATACTAACATGATAATTGAACATTGATAACTAGACAGAGACAGAGTAAGGAGAGATATACAGAGAGAAAGTGAAAGGAGAGAACTGTTAAATGGATAATGGTGATAAGCTGAAGGCTGCTAATAGATCCTCAGCGTGTGTAAAACACTAAGCTGCAGCTTGTTGGACCAACATGGACCATTTAGTGACGTGAGCCATTTTGCATCCTGATTGCTATCTACATAGTTTCAGAGCTTTGCCTTTATGGTGTTAAAGGGGTAGTTCACCATCCAATCTTTCCAATCTGTTTTATTTCTGAGTTTTCAGCCCCATTAATCTGCCCTAAAATTGCCCTAAAATTAATTGGTAAACTCTAAAATGTCAACAACCAAAACACAGATGCGATTGCTTTTTGGCTGTATGCAAAGGTTCAAGTTACCTCAGATATGCCGTCTGTTTAAGAACAAAATTAGAGTCAACCGTGCACTGTGATTATATTTGTCCTTTTCACATATAATGGAGCTAATTCTTTTCTCTAACCTTTAAAAACAAACCTTGAATCTTCGCGCTCCTCTTAAAATACATTTTATTTTACTATAGAAAATTTTATTGGGAGAGGGATTAGAGTCTGGTTTGATAAATCAGACTCTTGCTTACTTGGACTCATTTAGCTAAACTTGTGCTTCATTCTGCCTTTAGAGCAGTAATTTAAATTCACACAATTCAATGCAAAAAAAAGATATTCAGATCAAGAATCGTTTGATGTTCAAAACAGTTTCCAAAGCTGCTTGAATATGAATTTTTACCCAGACATTATATCATATTGTGAAAATGTTGTACTCATTTGGGTTGATGTTGAACGTTGCCATCCATCAAATAGCAACAACTGTGTCCAAATCCTTACAGAGCTCGGTGTATACACTCCCCTCCAATCTTTCTTCCTATCTTTCTCTCTTTCACCTTACTTTTCATTCTCTCTGTACCCCCTTCCCTCGCTTTCCTTCATTCCCTCCTTGTCCAATGTGAGTGATGTGGTAATGATGATGGCCAGTACCTGAGGACAGCTGTGTATGTGTGTGTGTATGAGAGAGAGAGAGAGAGAGAGAGAGAGAGAGAGAGGCGGTGGATGCATGGTGTAAATGTCTGAGCTATCGTCAGTGATTAGCTGTGATTGGCTTTGAGTGGCTGTGAGTGCTGGGTCCATCCCAACCGCTTTCCTGGGTCCTTAGAGCAGTTTGTGCGTGCTTGAATGCTGGTACATGTGTGTGTTTGTGTGTGTGTGTGTGTCAGTATCTGTATAACCATATACAGGGTGTACAGTCCCTGTACACCCTGTTAAGTAGAAACCCCCACCAAGGCTTCAGGTTCAATCCCCTGTGTCAGCAAGCATCGTCCCTGCTGAAGTGTCCTTGAGCAAGACACTGGATCCCTAGCTCCAGGACTGCTGTTCTGTATCTGACCCTGACCTCTGACCTCCCTGTGGAGGGGGAAGAAGAGAACTTCCCTACGGGGATCAATGAAATATCACAACCAGTGTTGTGCATGAACGCGCTAAAAGAGCATTCATTGAACGTGCTCATGTTTTTGGTAAAGGTAAAAGTAATCTCTGTCTGTGATTCTATAGTAGTATACAGTAATTCATTTAGTTTGGGAAGTGGGCAGTGGCAATGATTGGGGGCTGGGGATGGATGGGTAGGAGGAGGTTCTATTGAAAAAGAATAGCTCGGAGCAGCTCATTTAAAAAAAAACGGAAGAAATGAACGTGAACTAGTTCATTTTTTGGGACTGTGAACTTAGTTCAAAATTCAAAATTGTGAACTATGAACGTGAACTAGTTCATTTTAATCTGTGTGAACTGAACTTTGAGCTAGCTCTTGTGAAGTGTGAACTTGCACAACACTGATCACATCACTACTTCAGTATAGGACTAACATTGTGCCGGAAACCCCTCGTAGCTTCTTGACACGTTTTGGTTGCTTACAGGTGCATCAGTAAATCATTACCCCATTCATTTTGAGACATTAGTATAATTACTGTAAACAAATTAGACCATCGATGAGAAGACTGGCAGCCTCTACACTGCATTTTACATTGTGCCACTGGGTCAGATTTGGAGGGAAATCTGCTGGATTGCTTTACGGCACAAAACGGGAAGTGTTTTTACTTTGCAAGTGATACGCAACTTTATTCCAGTTGGACTCTTGTGACTGTAGAGTTTCAGCTCTGTGTTAGCTTACCTGGTCTGAGTGCATATTGGCTGTTATCAAGGGCTGTTATCGGCTCTTATCCTCCTTCTTGCTCTTCAAAACAAACACCAGGGTGGGGAAGGGGGGGGGACAAGTAGCACCACCCACTTTGCAACAGAACGCAGGTTTATGGGACATTATTGACAAATCACTGTAGAATGGGGGAGGTTTTTACGTATTGGTGCATAGCTAAACATATGCAGTGGAAACGTTACAGCAAGACTTCACATTCCTTGCAAGTCTTGCAAGACACTGCAGCAGCTTCAAACTCTGAGCTGCAAGTAAAAGTGAGACAATGGCGTTGAGAATGTCTTCTTTCACCTCCATGTTTACAACCTCTGAAGAGTCGAAGATTTCTTTCTGTAAGAGCTGCCGGACTGAAAACGCACAGTGGAGAAGCAAGACCAAGACTTCGAATATCGCCCGCGTGCCTGAGAGCTCCGCCTGAGACCGGAGCGCCGATAACGGATTCAAGAAGATGGAACAGCTATCTACTTCCTCTGGCCTTGAGAGGAAGCGTCGTGGAGGCCTCCAGTTAATATTTAACCAGGGTCCGCAGAGACACAATCAGACAGCTGAGCTTAAAGGCAAATAGACTCTCTGGGCGACAACAATCAGTTCATTGGCCGACATGGAAATGCTGCAGCTGTGGAGAGGCAGTGTAATGCCTGACATGCAAATACAAACACATCTCAAGATATTATAATGGCCGAGATTATGGGAGGAAACCGTTAAACGCCTAAAATGTAAATGTAGTCATGTTTGCAGGTAAAAGTCTGGCATATACTTGGTGTTTCAAAATAAGTATAGATTTTTGTATACACGACTAATGCACTGAATTGCTATTGAATGTTGAATTATTTAGTTAAAATGACTAAATAAGCTACAAAATGGCTAAAATGATTCAGCTTTATTAAAAATTCTATACCTTTTGGAACATAGCCTACTGTACATGGAACATGTACATATTGTCAGTGGCTAATCTGTAGATAACAGTATATCAGTGAAATGCCTAACATGTATATGCAAATACATGCAAATACCATATATCTGAATAGTTAACAGGTGTTAACTAGAACATGAGTTATATAAATATAAAGCTCTACTTGCTACTAAACTAAAGTCAAACTAAAACTTTGTGATTTTAGTTTATTTGCACATATTAAAACAAACAACAAGCAAATATATATATAGATAATAATAATAAAAAATACATGAAGAGAATTAACAGCAATATGACACTTTAGGCGTGTGTGTGCATCTGTACATGCGGACATGGATGTTTGCATGTGTGTTAAAGCGAGAGAGAGAGCTTTTTTTTTTTTGGCCAAGTTGGCATTACTCACGGTGTGTGTATGTGTGTGTGTGTGCGTGTGTGTTGGTGTTTTGTATAGAAAGTGCTGTGTGCGGTGGAACGGGGGATTTGGTGCCATCAGCACAGTGATGTCAGCACACAGAGACAAACAAAGCCCAGAGTCCAAACCCTCTCTCCCAACTACCCACAATCCCCCTGTACGCTGTGGGGAGGCCCTGCCTGGGGGCCCAGTTACACACACACACCGATATGCACACGAGCTCTACACACACACACACACACACACACACACACACACACACACACAGGTACACACAGGTGAACACGCATGCACTTGAAATACTAGTTTAATTTCATATATTTCAATCAAATTTTGGTCATTAATCCAGAATGTGATTTTTTTAAAGAGCACAACTGTTGGGTCGACGCTGTGCACCGTGACCCGGCCCTGTAGCACTCTTAACAGAGAGAGAGCGAGCAGTCAAATCAGCAACACACCTCTGTTTGCTTTGGCCTGGCCCTCTGCCACGCTGCACCAGCCTCAGCCGCATGCCTTGCAAATGGGGAATGGCATTACCGTTGTTGCATTCATGGTGGAGTTCATATGAATATACTGTGACTGGATTCAGACTGTGTTTAGATTAGCGCGACATAGGCCGTTTGATGGGCATCTTCATCCAGAGCGCCTTATAGCTCTAGGGTTAGAAAAAAATAAATGTATCAGTATGGGTTTCAGTGTTCTAGTGTCAGAGTTTTAGTGTCCCATGATGGTCTACATGCTGTTTCAGAAGCTTTTCCAACCTGATGAGAATAGAATTCTGGGAGAAAACACTGAATCCTTGTAGTTTTTTTGGCATGAAATTTGAAGATATTGAATATTCAATCCAAAAAATATCGGAATCAGCCTTCAAAAATCAATACTGGTAGTATGAATACATACATTTTCAGGTGGAGCTACCCATTGAGCTACACAGGGAATTGAACCCCTAACTTTCTGTCCTGGTTATGTTTAGGGAAATTATTCATTCATTCCATTCATTTCTCCACTCCGATAAAAAAATAGTGTCACATCACACCATGTCAGCATCATAGAAGAAGACTATCTGAACTGATAGCTCTGTTAGGCTTTCCATGTTAACGCTGCCGTCTCCTTGTCAAACTCAATGACTTTTGTTATACAGAATTAGCCACTGTTCCTCTGTTTGTCTCTGCTCTGCAAATGCCCTACTGTCCAAAACAGTAAGGGCTAGTCTGGGCCTGGTAGTGTCTGTCTGTGTGTGTGTGTGTGTGTGTGTGTGTAGGTGTGTGTGTGTGCGTGTGCGTGTGTGTGTGTGTGTTTATTTTTTGCGTTACTTTTTGGGGGGATGTGGGATGGGTGGGGGGTCTTTACTGGGCACACTGGCCCCAAACAGGTCCTCATTGTGCCAGAGGAGGAAGAGCTAGGTTGTGCTGTACCCTATTCAGTGCGGTTTAGAGTGAGGGGAAGCACTGTGTGTGTGTGTGTGTGTGTGTGTGTCTGTGTGTGTGTGTACAGTAGCACACAAACAATCACACACAGACTGCAGGGAGGATTGAATACACATGTAGGCTTTGTGTATGTGTGTGTGTGTGTGTGTGTATGTGTGGTGGTGGCGGGAGGGGGTTGTATGTGAGTGTGTTTGTACTTTTGAGTTTTTGTGGAACTGTCTGTCTATTCCACCCTCCTCCCTTCTCCAAATACTCTCCAGTTGTGTGTGTGTGTGTGTGTGTGTCAGAGGGGGCCAAGAGAGGAGCTGGGTGGGTGTGGGACCGGGGGTGGGGGGTGGGGGGGGGGGGGGGTGGGGGGGGGGGACTGGGGGGGGGGGGCAACAATAGCTTCCTTTGACCCTTATAATGAGGGAGTTCATATTCTGATGGCTGCTAGTAGATTTTGCTGCTAGATTAGTTTTAGCCAAAGCTTTGCATCGATAAAACACACAACGTGAAGCGGTCTGGGACTGGAACTCTGTTTTTTTTTTACTTCCTGGAACTAAACTGTTGCTAAGCATTAATGGCCAAAACTGCTTACTAGCTAGAACTGTGTTAGTTGCCTGGTAACATTGGCTTACTGAACTTTCTATCAGGAAGTATATGGGAACTATTAACCCTGCAGGGGTTCAAATGGCATAACTTTTATATAGGGCTCTGTCTGTATGAACCTGTGTGTTTTATACATCTCCTATGAATTCTACATAGTATATTAAAATGGTAATCCTCGAGTTCCTTGTTTTTTTAAATTTTGTCTCCATCTTTGGTGCTCGGGGCTCATTGCTGTGGTGTTTCTGCACTGCACTTCCCAGAGATCACCTGTCAATCAAACAGTATGGGTGGGACTGAGACAGAGTCCCGATCGATTTTCTGTTGATGTTTGAGTTTGAGTTTCTGTAGGTGGCACCGGGTGTTTAGAGCAGCAAATAGAAAAGCTTTCATGAACTGGATATAGGTTGCATCACTATTGTGTTATAACAATCAGCAATATAGAGTTACATTTATATAAAAATGTTGCAGACTATTACTTTCAATTAATTGTTCTCTTTTGTTTTGTGTGTTTTTTTCCCAGTGACGTAACAGGAGAGTGACGACAGCATGGAGAGAGCGAGACAATGGATGTAGGGGATGGCAAAGGGGGAACTGGTAGGTTTAGGGAACACACCCAAACACACACACACACATGTACACACACACACACATACACACACACTACAGCGAGTCCCATCGAGAGACAGAGCGATGCCCTGGAGGGTGCCAGTCATGCCCAGCTTCCGCTGCGCTCCAAATTGAGCGTGGCACAGAGTGTATGAAGTCAGCCGTCTGGAAGAGAGCCAAGCATTGTTCCTCAAAGCAGCTGGATGGTAATTACTAGAGAGAGAGAGGGAGAGAGAGAGAGAGAGAAAGAGATAGAGAGAAAGAGAATGAAGCTCTGCCTCCCCATCACTGTTGCTTCTGCTTCCCCTTCCTGGCTACTGTATTGTATAGGAGCCATAGCTGACCATAGCTCCAGAGCTGACCATCCTAAATAAATCTATAGGCAATATAAACAAGCATTGGTTTTCCATGGTGTATACTATGAATTTACCTTATAATGATTTATGTCAGGCTAAAAAGGTATGTAACCACCACTGCATCTCTGCATACACCCAAATATCTTCTGCAGTTCTGAGCATGTGCGTTTGTGTGCGTTTATCTGATCAAAAAAAGAGAGATAGACAGATGAGGCGAGGGGGAGAGAGAGAGAGAGGGAGAGAGAGAGAGAGAGAGAGAGGAGGTGGGGAGACGTTTGCGAGCGTCCGGGCCTGGAGGAATGTGTCAACTCGCTGTCAACTATGTGCTGCTTTGTCATAAGACCGGCAGTGCGCTGGAAAACACGTAAAGTTGCCTTTTTCACACCTTCGGCTCCTCCCTCGCCCTCTCCTTCCTCCCTCTCCCTCCCTCCTCCTCCTTCCTCCACACACACACACACACACACACAGTGGCAGCAGCAGCAGCCAGCGCAGTGCTAGTGCAGCTGTGACCAGAACAATAGCATTCCTCAGGTTTTAAACGCCTGGCACTTAGATTCCTAACAGTGGAATTCCTGGCGGTGGAGAAGCCGGGGGTTGCTATAAGACGCCGAGAGCTGTAAGGTGGCTTGTTAGGAGATGTGCAAGCTGTAAAGCCCTGTGTGATTTGCATTTTTATTTTTTTTTTACGAGGTGGACGGACGGCTCATGGGGACACAGAGCGTTGTTTGTGTTCCCTTGCGGTCTTACAAAGGAAACGTGTGGTTTTCAACGCGTCTCCAAACGGCGTTTAGTTTTGTCAGGGCGTCACGTGTCGACGGAGGCACCTGTTACGTCAACGTGTGTTTGCGTCACAAAGTCATGTGTGTTGCGGCAAACTACGCAGATGTGTTGAAAAAGACACATTAGTTTCAGAGTGTAAAATCAGGTGTTAATGAATGATGCAAACACGGATACGTTGCATGTATATTTGTATGCATATATTAACTCCCAAACCTCATATTGGCCCTTCTCGCAAAGATTTCTTTATATGTCAATGTGTTGGAAAGGAGAAAGGTTTCTTGTTTAGATTTTCAATCCTGGATGCGTGAAAACATACATTTGTCACATTGAGACCCATCAGAATCTGGCCCATTCCCAATTTTGGATCCTGGCTTGAAAGTTCAAGATTTGTAGAAGCTTCTTTCTATTGATCTGCTAAACATCCAAAAGGTTTTTACATTAAAAATAATAAACAGCCCTCCCTTGTCCCTCCAATTTCAAAAAGTGCTAGTGCTGCCAGTAGTAGTCTATCTGACATTAATGCATCTTTTATCCAGTGAAAAAGTCTCCAAAATAGTTCAGTTTGAGAATCCTGCGGGTCCTCGGCTTGTTTAAAGCCCAAACGATGGTTCACTGTCTCCACTGGTGGCTTTAGCCCGCACTGCACTGAGCCGCTGCAATATCAGCCCATCTGAAATAACCCCAAAAATAATGATTCTCTCATTAACCACGCCTGTTTCACAATTTAAATATAAATGAATCTAATTTAGAAAACCTCGGCCACGATGAAGAAGACTCATTTAGAGCCAATCTAAAATTAATGAGGGCATCTGGAGAGAGGGAGAGAGTGGAGAGGGGCCCAGCATGGCTTAACAGATACCAGAGTTAACAAGCTACTGTACTTTAAACACTGGAAAATCCCCATTAATTTTAAGGTTAACGCACTACTGTACTCTGAATGGTGGAAAAAGTGCTTTAATGTTAGTTCAAACACATTAGAGTGACATCTTCAGACCAACTCTTGGCCTCTTGCTGTCAAAACCTCCTTTCTGTTGTCACACGCTGGCATTTATCGGACTCTGCATGATCGTACAGAATTATAATTTTATGGACAGTTTTATTACTGTGGCACGTGTATATGTGCGTGCGCATGTGCACACTCTTCAGGATTCAAACCTGCATCATTGATGTTGTTGAGACGCACCATGCCATCCCAATTAAACTCAACGTACTGTATAGATTTACCCCCCCCCCCCCCCCCCCCCCCCATCAGTAAGTGTGGAGGTGGAGCAGCATTGCAGCAGCAGCAGTGCAGCAAGCAGGCAAATAGTGGGGCTTTTCCCATCTGTACATGACATGAATAGTGACATGAAGCATTAAATCATGCATGACGTTCTCAATCCTCTGGCTTTCCAACCCTTTTCTCAAACAAGTTCCTCATGAAGACCCATAAATCTCCAGAAATACCTTTGTCTCCCACCTAACTGTCAGCACTGCCGGTTTGTTTATCTGCGTCACAATTTAGTTTTCTCGACACAGCGCTTTTCCACGGACTCCGCTCCGCTTGTGACGCTCTTTCCCTCGGCGGTCGCTTGAGTGGCTCCAGCGGATGCTGGCTGGCTCCCACAGTGACTGTTTGGTTTTGCAGGTTTAATTCCCGATGGGTTTGGGTCCAGAGTGATTAGGCTGAGCCCTGGAGGCCAGCGGGCTTGTCAGGTGTCTCCACACATTAGCGTCGTTCTGCTCACACCCCGAGCCGACAGCACAGCCGGGCAGAGGGGAAAGGGAAAGGCTGCTCCGGCCTGGTGGGAGGCACGACAAGACCAACAGAAACTCACTGCTTGATTGTATCGTCCATATTTGTATAAGCTTTCCTATAGAATCTCTTCTTAGCATTCTTATTAGGACTGAGGGAATTGGTCCAAAGATGGTCCAAAGGTCTTTCTTTTGGTCCAAAGAAAATCCTCTAAAATAATATGGGTCACAGGATGATGTTTGGAAGGTTGAAAGACAAATGACAACATCTTGCATCTCTTGTCATGGAAGTTGGGATCCACCAAGGCTCAGAACTCATTTTGAATCCTGACCCCATACATTCGCTTCTGCAAAGCTTCTGTTCAAAAGTGTCCACAAGTTCAAAAATGCTTTGCGCATAATATTGAGCTTCACAAATTCTAGATTCTTTAAAATGAATCAATTCTAGCCGCAGGAACTCAACCATGGTGTCTTAGGAAAAGGAAAATGTACCATGTCGTACCATGTTGCCATGTTGCTCACTGTCTCACATGTCACTTTGAAAGTTCGGGATTGTTCAAAAATTTGCGATGGTATTATTGGTTTGAATTTTTATGTAAGCCATGATGTGACCACGAAAAATATTTTCCAAGAAGTAAAATAGGATTTTAAAATTAAACTATGAGAAAAAAATGACATTTTTTGGGGCATATATTGTTAAATAGGTGTACATTATGTACATATGGAGTATTACAGGGGTGATGTTTGAGGCCTACTGTCTTTATCTTCATTTTATGTCTTTATTGCAATAGCTACAGAACACGTTGAATTTCTGCTCTGCTCTGATATTAAAAAGCAACATACTGCTGGCTGCTACTTCAACATTTTCTTTAGCCTTTAACCCTAAAATCGGTTCAGTGACAGTGCATGTGAGAGCGACGACGCAGCCCTGACTTTTCCCTGCTGGATTCAAATAAACTTTGCATTGTGTCTGTGCGCAAACAACTTCCTACGTGCAGACGCGCAGCTTGTTAACGGGGGCGGGCGACTGGAAAAACTCTTCCTGCGCCTGACCTCCCACCCCCACCACCTACACAGCATGGTGCAGCTATAGGAGGGGCGGAGGTGGGGAGATGACGTTAGGCTTTAGTGTGTGTGTGTGTGTGTGTGTGTGTGTGTGTAGGCACAGGAGGTGATGTTAGGTTTTAGAGTGGGGGGAAAACTTAGGTCCTGGTCTGAAGGGGTGAAGAGGGGGCGGTGGAGGCGGGAGGGGAGATGAGGAGACCTGCTGAGAGGGCAGCCTATATACACTCCTCCTCCTCCTTCCTGCTATACCTCTCCATCCCTTCTCCCTCCATCCCTCGCCTCTTTTCACCCTCCTCCTCCTTCTCCTCCTCTGTCTCCAGCAGTGGGGGTAAAGTACATTACATGCTTGCTAATCAAACTCCCATTATTACAAGTATGGAGGGAGTCTAGCATGAGCATTGCGAGTGTTCACCTCCTCCTTCTTCTCCTCTCCTCTTTCTCCTCTCTCCTGTTTGTCTCTCTGCTTCTCTATCAGCACCAAAGGTTACATAAGCTACATAAAACACTGAAAACAAACATGACTTGAACACATGGATGTTACTTTAGCCTACTTATTGCTATAGCTTGTGCAGTTGTCTCTTTGTGGTCAATTTGCAACAACCACAAGTCTAGAACGTAGAAAGTAACATAGAAATTTAAACCATTTGAAGAAAGCATGGAAATTGTATGTGTATGTCAGAAAGTCTGATCATTCCGTCTTCCTGCTAGGAAAAAAGCAATGTTGGAATTCAAAGTGGCGAACTTCTCAATGCCAACGTGTCAGAGATGCAGTTATCTGACATCACGTCAACATACACTGTAAAGGTATGCAGCATTACTTTTAACATGTTTATAATCCTCAAAATACGCTTAAGCTTGATTTTCAGCATCATATGACCTTAAATCTATCAGAACATGTGTGGTAAGTAGTTAAATGCTTAAAAGTTGCACATAGCTAACATTCTATGCTAACTAGCTTGCTAATGCTGCCAAATATCATTGGCATAACCTTAGCTGTTGCTTGCGGAACAGTATTTTATGTTGGGAAAATAAAATCTTGTGGGTGT
>NC_136005.1:30293118-30348118 GCF_048128805.1 Centroberyx gerrardi
CAGAGGAGCAGGCGCTGCTGTAATCTCCACTGTTCAATTAGCCGGACTGACCGGGACGCCACCCTCCACTTCATTAGCAGGCAAGGGAAGGTATGGAGTTAACCTCTCTCTCTCTCTCTCTCTCTCTCCCTCTCTCTCTCTCTCTATCCCCTCCTCCCTCTTTCTGGGAGAAATATCTCAGTGGCAGAAGAATGAGACTTTCCCAAATTAGTTTCTCTGTATCAGTTAAAACACAATTTGCTCTTTTTTTTTTTTTTTACCTTTAAAATGGAAGCTTCTGGAATATTTATGAAGAGGCAATCGAGAGGAGAGAGAGAGAGAGAGAGAGAGAGAGAGAGAGAGAGAGAGATGGTGAAATAAATGGAGGGGGAGGGGGGTATAAATCCACAAAGACAATTTCGCGTTTCCAGCCTCTTTTGCTGTTTTTCCAATTACTTAATGCTATTTAAATACACCAGAGCCGACACTCTGGCACACACACACGCACGCACACACACACGCACGCACACACACACACACACACACACACACACACACACACACACCCCAGTACAGACACACACACACACGCGCATAGTCCTCAGCAGTGGAGAGGCTCCTGAAATAAGTCACGCAGTAATTGTATTTGATAAATCATAAAGGGAGCCCATCAGAGGAAAGCTAGCTGTAATAAAATGATAAAATAGACAATTATGAAAAAAATCCCTGGCCTTTAATTTCCTAAACACACTCTGGAGAGAGGCCGTTTAAGCCAGAGCGATTTGACGAGATGCTCAACACGTTTTTCCCCCCTCTGACACTTTGAATTACACCACAGTCCTCTGAAACGACTGTAACATTAGCAGCCCGCTGTAGATTCCCGCTAACTGCCGTTTCATATCTCCTTATTCCATATAATTGCCATTTCACATTATATTTGGCAAGCAGTGAATTGCCTTTAAAGGAACACAACATCACACTGAGTTCTTCAGAGATTGGCCCGTTGGTCTACGTAGCTGTTAAGTGATGAGAACATAGACAGCAAAATTGTTGACTCCATGCTAACACTTTAGCATACACTATGTTGAGTGATAGTAGGCAACTAGCATTACCTCAAAAGAGAGAAAAGGAGAACTTGTAGCAGCTCTGAAGCTAAATGCTAAGTGATCTTAAATGATATGTGGCTAAGTCTGGCAGTTTGCTAAATTTATACTGATATAAAGCTACAATTTCTACTAAATATGATACAAAAGCAACATACTGTTTTGACGTACAAGGGACTACTTTCCCGGTTTCCATAGGAAGTGAAGGTGGTGGGTGATGGGAGACTGTGCACAGTTAAAAATCACTGAGCAGCGGATGAATACGCCGTCGTTCACCTGAATAAACCTGCCTACATCAGCTATATTGAGTTAATGCTATTTTATTTTGAAAATGTATGAATCTAAAGTTCACAAAATAATACCACCAACAACATTTTATTAGTAAAAGGTCAGTCTTCTTACTTTGGATAATGCTAGTCGCCTACTATCACTCAACATAGTGTATGCTAAAGTGTTAGCATGCAGCACCGGAGCCAATGATCTACCAGGGACACATGGATGATTTTCATAATCATTTCATAATCATTTCATGATTTAAAGCATATTAACCTTTTTGTCTTTCATAGAGCCAGCTATTTCTGCAAACGAAAGCATGTCATAATATTTTCTTAGAAAAGGTTTTCTTTAGCAATATAGCATATCCCCATCTCTTTGTAAAATGATTGAATTCATGTGGTTAGTGGCTTATGAACAGACATGATGAGGGGAAGATGAAAAGTATCAATAAATGACTGTCAGTCACAGTTGTTTACCTAATATTTTGCATGCTATGACACTCATCTTAAGTGTAACTGCCAAATAAGCATTCAGAAATGGGTATTTGAATGTGGGTGTTCTTTCTACCTAGCATAATTCTGTGGTTTATATAGGAGAGTGTTCTCAGTCAGGTCAGGTAGCATGACTATACAAACTTCATGAAGGCTTCAGAGACAAACTTACAGGATGGGATCCTCTCAATGCAGAAGATCACATTTATTTGAGCTCTTTGAGGCACAGATCTCTTTTTTTTTCACGGCCCTATAAAAATCACACTCCCCACTGTTTCCTCTTATTTGGATTGGCGTGACAGTGTAAGATCTGCCCCACAAAGAGTTAAAAAACCAGGTCTTTGGTGCTTGTGTAAATGCAGCCAGACACTCTGCGCATATACTGTAGGTGCGGGTGTGTAAAATAACATGGAAAAGGAGATTTTCCACTAGTGGGGCTTCCACAGTGTACTCCCCCGGGCAGCAGCAGAGAACTGATTGAATTGTGTGTGTGTGTGTGTAAGTGTGTGAGTGTGTGAGCGAGGGCATTGGTGAAATCCTTGTACCTCCAATATCGACATTTAGTTAAATTAAGAGTTCATTATGTCCCAGTCAGTTCTACAACCACAAAATAGCACAAAACCCTTTATATATTTTCATAAATGTATGTTTGTCTAACAAAAAAAATAATAAAATACCTCTTTTTTTCTGGATTCCTGGAAAGCAGACTTCCTGGAGATGTGTGGTTTTCATCTTACAGCAAGTTGATTACACTGAAAGAGAGAGAGAAAGAGAGAGATGGAGAGAGAGAGAGGAAGTTATTACATGGACACACACCTGAGTCCTGTCTTTCTCTGTCTCTCCCTCTCTCTCATACACACACACACACTTTCTCTCTCTCCCTCTTACACACTCTTTCTGACTCATACACACCCACAAACACACACACACTCTCTAACCCCGTCTCTCTCTGTCTCCCCAGATAATGCTGGTGTTACATCATGAAAACCAGGAAGCCAGCAGGAGCGGTACAGGAGGAGAGGACGATGACATCACAGACGACACACACACACTTACACACGCTTAATAGCATATAGGCTATATACCTGCTCACAGGACAGCGCTGCAAATGTGAGCCTGCTGTCAGTGGTGTGACCCATTTCAACTGAAGCTAACTGAATTAAACTGAACTGATATGAGCTGGAATGACCTGCAGTGAACTGAATGGAACTGCGATGGAGCGGAGTTCATGCTGGATTTCAACAGAGAATTACCTTGAATTAAGACAAACAGACACCCAGATGTAAACCCTATTTCCACTATTGTTTGTTTTTTATTTTTGGCAATAAAGCTCTTGACTCCTACAGGTCTAGCTGTGATCAAAATGACAGTGAAGAATATGCCTAATACATTTTTAATAGCATTTAAAGAAGGGTGGAAGCAACACACTACATTTACTCTTGTTAATGTAACGGAGTAGTGCTTTTGTATGCTTCTTTTTTGAGTATTTATTCAAGTCAGTCATTTTATGTTTACCTAACTGTTTTGGCTGAAGTACACTTTGTTACAGTTTAAATTGTATCCATTACAAAGTACATGTTTCTCCGTAAGCGTTGCATCAGAAACTGGCTAATTGTAACTAGCATCTCCATCAAACATTCTGAAGTATGTGAAAGTAACATTAAGTTAACTAACTAAAATGTTAAATGCTCAAATTTATCCATGATAGTTGCTTAGTTAACGTTAGCCAAAAAGCCATTCCTCCAGCTAAAGTATTACTGGTTTGTGTTAGCCTGGTTGTTGTCTAGCTAGTTTGCTAACCTTGTTAGCTAGTTGGAAGCTAGTATCACAAAGAAAAGAACAATGTAGTTCATGTTCAAGATGTTCAAGTTTCAGAATGCTCAACTTAGTCTGTACAAATGTGCAATAAATATCAACTGAATTCTAAACAATAATCCATGTTGAAAAGGCAGTAGCACAGTGCATAACCTAGCCAAGCACACCCATAAATTATTGTATTGATTCATCTTTTACTTTGCTCATGTGCTTTCATTTATTTATTTTTCAATTAACCTAGTTTGAACGCTCTCCTTTTTAGTTGCACAGGAAAAATTTAATGTAAAAATGTCTGTTTTTTTAAGTAACTTTCGGTTCCGTTACATTAATGAGCGGCATTTTACTTTTACTTAATTGTATTTTTACATCATTAATGTTACTTCTACTCAAGTAAAATGTCAACAAAGTATCAGTAGCCTACTTCTACTTGAGTATGTTTAAATATGTAACTGAGGGTTTTATATCTGAACACTGCAAATAAACACACTTGGTGAAAATGTTGAAACTTTTAGCCTATTAACAATATTCTGTTTGGGATATTGAAAGTGTGTTTGTGTCATGTAATACACTTCCTACATGACATGTCTGTCATCACATTAAACCAATCAGATCTGTGTGTCCTGTGTTTCTGAATAGATAGTGATGGATGAAGTGATGGGACAAAGCGAAACTTGTCAAAACCAAGTATTTGGTGAATCTGGTCGCAGTTTGAGAAAAATAGAGAAAACTACTGTCCAGTCTCCCCTTTTTACTCACAGTGTCTGTCATTTTCTGTATTACAACTCATATATACCACTTACTTTGTCGCTGTCTAGCAATATTATGATGGCTTAGAGGAGGGAGCTGTAATATATCCAAATCAAAAGTGAATACAATTCCATCTAGAGTGTTTTACAGGAAGGCACAGAAACAAGACTTGTAAAAATATAAAACGAGGAGATGAAATAGGAAACACAAGATGACAGAAAAATCTGTCATATGAAATGTAAAAGACATTGAAAGTAGGCAATGCATACACACACACATAGCCTATAGACACACATAGACTATGCACACACACACACACACACACACACACACACACACACACACACACACACACACACAGAGAGAGAGAGAGCAGTAGCCCCTGGGTATCTGCAGCCCAGCAGTGAGTGTAAATGATCACATAGCTCTGGTCATAACTCAAAGCCATATAGGCTACTGAAGGAAGCTGACACCCAATGTGTGTGTGTGTGTGTGTGTGTGTGTCACTTTAGACTCTTCATGTTGCTTCCTCTCTCCTCGTCTTCCTCCTTTCCTCCCTCCTCCTCCTCCTCCTCGATGCCTGGGGGGGATGAAACCGAATCTGTTACACCACACCGACCCCCCCCCCTTCCTTTTCCTCTCTTCACCCCCTCCACACACACACACACACACACACACACACACACACTTGTTTGCCCACACTCCAGAACCACATTAGTGTGTTTAACCTTATTGATTAGGTCTCCTCTATTGATACTAATCAGGCTGATCAATCACTGATATCTCTGTGTGGATGTGAAGTGATATTGACAGATGATAGTTTGATCAGTAAACACGCTGAAGTGAAGCATGCACACACACACACACAGACACACACACATTGACAATGGGCTCATTTGCACTGTAGGTTACAAACTGATTTTACTTTTGATTAAAAACCGATTGAAACCTTAGTTGCTAAATCAGGTTTTTCTTTCAAAATCAATCTATGGGGTTAAGGCACATTGTCGTTTCAGGCTTAATTGTGATTATGTTACAACACTAATAAAGAAATGATAAGCAGTCATCATCGTTACTATGAACACAAGATCTCTGTCATTTTGTTCTTTAAAATATCAATGTGGTTTCTAGTGTCCAGTAGCTTATGTGGAACACAGCACTGCAAAATGTAAAAGCTTTGGGACTTCATTCATAAAAATGTGCTTTGTGTTGATATTAAATCCTTCCTCTAGGACTGTTTAATTGTATTTGGCATGGATCTGTTTACTCACCATTGTTGTGCCTACATTCACTTTATATTGCACCTTATGTATCCTACATTACATATGACCTGTGTTGCACTGGATCATTTTTCATTATTTTTATTATTGTCTGTTTACTTTTATGAATTATAGTTATTTTTAATAGTTTTCTGTGAATTTGTTACAATTATTTCTATCTTGTCTTGTGGATGACAAATCTAAAAATTGCATAAATACACTGTAAAAAAAAATATTGAATTGTATTTACTCCTAATCGATGAATAAATCAGGCACTTACTCTGATTTTTGTATGGTGCAGAGAATGAGATGTCAAACATTTTCAAGTCACGGACCACAAAATAGACACATTAGTCTGATTGGGATAATTTATAGAGAATTAGATTATGATTATTCCTCATTTTGCTGGTGACCTCCTGGGGCCCCCTCAAAGACCCCTGGTGGTCCCCAGACCTCAATTGGGAACCACTTAAGGATCAATAGTTTGCCATAACATTACTTCTCCTGGGAAACACCCTCCAACCATCTTCCACCTATACCAGTTTCTGGTATTGGTATTTCTTAGATCTAATCTGATAATTTCTGTTAATGAACTAAACTTTTTATGAATCAGGCTTACCTTGGCTGCAAGTTGAATTGATTTATGAATGAGCCACCTGCTACCATTCAGTACACATGTAAGCTTTTTCATCATGCCACTGTCTGGACACACATCTGATCCATGACACACATACAGAATGTTTTGAAATTATTATTATTATTTTTTAATGTAGTACTTGACGTTTTGCTCTGGCTGAGCTGACAGAGCAGTTTGAAAAGAAACTGTTTCCCTGTTTCATTACTTTACTTCTGTCTCTGGACCAGTGGAGTGAGGGGCTGATCTAAGGGATGGGGGCATGGTGTGTGTGTGTGTGTGTGTGTGTGTGTGTGTGTGTGCACTTATGTGCTTGCGTCCAGAGCGTCCTTTGTGTTGCTGGAATTAACCATGACTCGTCACGTGTCATCGGCCGCTAACCTCCAACCCCATTCAGGAACCATCGCTTGTGTGCAGGCGCGCGCGTGTGTGTGTGTGCATGAGTGTGTGTGTGTGTGTGTATGAGAGCGAGAGAGAGCGAGAGAGAGAGAGAGAGAGGTCAAGCTGTCACAAACACAAGCAAAAATCATTGTTCCTGATGGAAAAACACACATGCTGGCAAAATAGTGAGTAGTGACTAATGAATAAGCACTAGTGGCTATTTTTTAGCCACTAGTGCATTTTAATGAATGAATGAATGAATGGATGAATGAATGAAAGTGGGAAAGTGGGACAAAACTGAGATGTGTTGATCCCTGCTGTGCATGCATGTATGTTTGTGCATTTGTGTGTGTGTGTGTGTGTGTGTGTGTGTGTGTGTGTGTTCCTGGATGACACAGCTAGTGGCAGAGATGTGTAGGTGGCTCAGTGGTGTGTCATAGAAGAACTGAGCACACACACACACACGCACACAACACACACGCGCACACTGTAATTGAAAACCTACCCCTTTAACATTGTGAAATGCCCTTAAGCCCACTGGAATACTCTCACTCTCTCTCTGTCTCTCTCTCTGACACACACACACACACTCACACGCACACACTCACAGTGCGAGAGAGCAGAGAGAGAAATGGTTTTACATTATTACAGTTCAGCTATAAGGTCAGTGGGAAGGCATCTCTGTCTTTCTCACACCCCATCAACTCCCTTTCCCTCTCTCTCTCTCTCTCTCTCTAGCTGCCAGAGCACAAAGTCAGACCTCCAATCCCTCTATTTCATCCTTGAAAAAGCTTCACACTAATTATCTGAAAGATAGACAGAGAAAGTGACAGGAGGGCAGGCGGACAGACAGGTTAATCCAGGGAATCAATGTTTTTCCTCTTCTCTTCTCTTCTCTTCTCTTCTCTTCTCTTCTCTTCTCTTCTCTTCTTCTAATCATTTGTTCCCAGTTAAGCACAAGCCTCAGGAAACGGCACCTCTGGTTTGTTTTTCTGCCCAGGTGCAAGTTTCCACTGTTTAGCTTAGCTACACCGCTAGCCACAACGCACAAATAAAGGCTCTAATCCTTTCCTTGTCACTGGCACATTATATTATATTATATTTTATTAAAACACTGAGACATTTGGTTCACACCAATTGGAAACCCATGGCTTAATGTGACAGGCGCCCCCGTTATTTCTTCTAAAGCCTTGGCGAGAGTCTGGCCGTACATCAGACATTTACCTTGCAAAAGGTTATGCTTGTTTTTTCGTCTGCGGCATACGCTTCACCGCAAACATGACAAACATTAATTGATGTGTATTTGTTACAGTAAGTGAGGTGTATTTACCATCAATTGAGCCATTTGTCCATTGTTGTTTGCGCTTTGCCAAATGTTTTGTCTCGATAGCTAGCTAGCTAGCTAACTGTAGCAACATACTTCTTGTTCCTACGACAGTAAAGAAATGGCAGTTGACTGGTTTGAATTATAATGACAGCCTGACAGTGCTTTTTTAACCAACTACTGTGTTTAATTTCTCCACACCTCTGTCGCTGGAGATGAAGGTGTGGCTACGCCAGATTAGAATGTGTCTAACTATGAATGTGAAGTGGCAAAAGGGCGTGCTTAGACGACTTTCCCTGGATAAATAAAGATTAAGAAATATATATATATGTATTATATTTTGTGCAAAACGCTCCCCCGCCAAATCTTTGATAGCAGATATTAAATGTGAATATTAACCTCAAACATGATGTCTTGGTATTTATTTTTACATGGCTTTAGTTTTTCACTACAATACTTTATTAAGATACAAATAATAGCCACATTTCCTCCACAGGATTCCCCAGGCTCACACACACACACACACACACACACAGAAGAATGTGTCCAGTTACTTGGCCGATAAACGTGTGTGTGTGTGTGTGTGTGTGTGTAAGCCATCAGTTTCTCCATAGAAAGAGGCTGAATAGTCCAACAGTCAGAGGGTGAATTGGTGCCACACACACAGCCTCCAGTACTTCAAATCACACTGCTGTATTTGTAGACAATGATGACAGAGATCTTTGTTTTAAAATTGTGATCATACATAATGCATAACAGAAATTAAACCAAGCACTTTCTCACTGTCTGGCAAAACACTTTGCCCAGTTCCTCCCACAGTGACCGAGACAAACCAATGAAAAGTAGTGAAATGTCAAATTTTATTGGAAATCAACAGAAATATAATCCACAATTCCTGAAAAGTTGACTGTGAGATGGAAAATATTCCTCTCAGAAGTGGTGGAGACTATAAATGGGGCAAAATCCCTGTGGATAACATGAGCTATAAGCGTCCCGTAAATTCTTTTGTTCATTATTGTCGGAAATATTCCACATTTACGCATGAAACATCGCCCGCGTATCGTGACATGTCTTTAAGGTTTCCCATTTCATTCCTTTTGATCATCTCTTCCCATCTCCTCTCATTCACCTTGCATCATCTCATCTCTTCCCATCTCGCAACGTAACGCAATGCAACGTAAAGGAATGCAATATATCATGTCATGTCATCCCCTCTGCTTGGTGAATGGACAATAACACATGGTCCTGATGAAGTGCAGGCAGTGACTGGAGTTGATAGCATCGATTGCCACAAACACAAACACAAACCCAGTGAGAGTCGGAGCAGCAGACAAGGCTCTATTCTCCTCTTCACGGCAGAAAAGGCCTGTCACAGCCATGTCGTCTGCCCCCCCCTTCCTCCCCTCTCCGGTCTTTTCCTCTGTCATCTTCTTTCCCTCTCTCCCCTCTTCCTTCCTTCCTTCCTTCTCTCCCTCATCACAGCCGATTTCCCTTCGGACACACAGAGAGAAATCCAGAAGCCAGGGAAAGAGGAGTGGAAGAGGACAGAGGATAAGAGGCAGAAAGAGAGATTCTGAAAATTAAAACCAGAATTGAAACATAATGTACGTCACATGATGCTTTTACGGTGTTTGAAACCGTTTCAGATGAAAGTTTTCTCCCAGCCAAGCCTCCTCGGAGGGACCAGGATCTCTCCGGTCCTCTCTCAGCCAAAATCATAATGAGACAGAGAGAGAAAAGGAGGGGAAAAGATGAAATGATGAAGATGAAATGGCAGATGGCGGCGTGCCACCATCATCCATCCATCAAATCATACAGCCTCTGCTTGCCCAGCCCCGGTTCCTTCCCAGAACAACCCAGAGTCCTCCATCCCGGGAGTTTGGCCAAGTTCTTCTATGAGGGGGAATCAGACAAAAAAAAGGGTCTTTTGCACAAATTTGTCTGGGTGTTGTAGTTGTGCCAGCTGATAGTCAGTTATAGTAGTTTCAAACCATATTTTATTTTCCACTAAAAGGATGTAGGTGAAGTGTGAAAATGTGATAATGGCTATAATAACTGAGCTGAACGGCGGAATCACTGGAGTCACAGCCAACACTCTCAGCTATTGGGAACCTCATACAGTGGTTACTAACACATATAATTAAGATAAGGATAAGTTACATATAAAGACTATTCTGGCTTCATTTGTTGTCAGGACTTGTTCAATTCGTAACCCATTCAATTCAATTAGTTGTCATACAGTGAGGTGTGTTTTGGTCTCACAGTTCGACACAGTCGACACAGTTCACAAATCAAATCAAAAAACGATTCCGTTGCAAACTCTTAGAAGCTTCACCGCTGTTAAAAATCGCCAACATCGCTTTGGTGCGTGCGCCGTTGCCCTGGCAACAGACGCCGCATCGACCACTTAGAACCGGCCCGAGCGGGATTTCACAAGAGGACGCTTTGCAGTTTGGCAACACTCGCGGCGAACTACTCCAACTGTATAACGATGCCCTCCGTATCGTCACCAAGGTGATGGTGATTGGCACCAGACGTGAAGCAGGAGTTTGGGGGTTGCCGCTGAAGACCACAATGGCCCAAACAATATTTATATATGGCTCTGGCACAGCCTATAAGGTCTGGTCCCAGCTCTTGGAAAACAAAGAACGGCCAATAAAAAACCAACACAGTGGCTCCGAGGCATACAGAAGTCAGGTTGGTGGTGTTTCTTGGAGCGTCTCATTTTGTAGAGAGCTCAGGAACAGTGGTCCATATTTATGGGCCTTCTGTCCCAAACAGGTTAGCCCCATTCGCTTAAAGCATGGAGGGTAAACAGCCAGCCACTCACATATTACACTCCAGTCCCAATGGGCAGAATGTCAAAGTGTTCTGGATTATTTCTTTGTCTTGAAGAGAAGACTTAATCACCTTGAATTGGATCTCCTTTACCGTTGACCATTGAGAAGCGCAGGACTCTCTCTCTCTGTGTGTGTGTGTGTGTGTGTGTGTGTGTGTGTATGTGTGTTGCCCGATCATTTGGAGCATGAAGAACAGAAAGAGTTTGCAGATTAAGGGAAGCGGAGGGGATTAAGGTCATTTCCTGTCTGTAAGCTGTAAATTAGCCCTGCAGTACCACAGGGGAAAAACAGAGCCACCACCGCTGTCCTGCTATACTGAACCCTACACAACTATCTCCACAACTATGGCAACAGACCCGAGACGGGTCATGGGCCTGTGTCCCCCGCATGTCATTAGTACTCATATGTCTTAAAGGAAAAATTCACTCTAAAACACCTCAACACTGTTTAAAAAGCAGCTATTGGTGATGTACTTTGCGTTTCTGGGTCCATTTTCTTGTTTGTCATCAAGATGTTTCTAGCACAGACAGCAGAATAATGTTCAGCGATCTAAATCATCAGCGGTAAACGTCATGTTTTGGTGTCAGTCCCTCAGAATCAAAGAGCGAGGGCTTCTTTCTAGAGCTGCCATTTTGCACCAAGAGACGTTCAACAATCATACAGGGAGAAATCCATCGTAGAAGAGGCAGAGAGACCGATTTCTCCACTGACTGCAGCCTCAATAGGCCAGAATGAAATGCAGCTACAAGACTTCATCACAAAATAACTTGTGAAACGCACTGATCATCACAGATTGATCGTATCAAACGGTATCCAAGGGTTGAATTCTCCTTAAATGAGTCAGTTTGACTCTCAGGATGAGATGAAACCCTAGCAGCGTTACCTCTCAAAACATATCAATTTTCATGACATTGTTGGAGGACAGTTACTGTGCCACTGTGTCACTGCGAGTGACCTAGCCGCTCTATTCCGACAGATTGTGTCTCTTTTACAGAAACCCATACACACTGATCATGAATTGGCACAAACACTCACCAGAAAAACGGTAAGACTTACTGCTTTGCCAGCACACAATACTGGACATCCCAACGGCCGCAAAGTCCTGCCAACACACAGTTCACATTCAACAAAGTCACTTTTACGAAATGTAGAAGGTGGGGGGGGGGGGGGGGGGGGGATGCATGGCGCTAACACTGGCACATTTATGGGAACAATTCTCACTGGGGCATGTCATGTTACAAGTAACTGAAACTACAGTCCAACCAAATGGCATGTTAGTGTTTTTTTTTTTAACCTTTATTTATCCAGGGAAAGTCAACTGAGCACACTTGCTCTTTCTCTGCAACACCTGCTTCACATTCACTCAGTTACATACATTCATAACTGGGAGCTGCCCAGTACATTCACAGTCTTCTAACTGGTGGCCACTGGGCAGCCATTGGGTTATGAGGGCAGTTGTTATGACTAGGTGAAACTAAGGTTCTTCAGGGTATCATCGAAAACAGAGGAGATGATGAGCAACTGAGATTTGTAACCGCTGAACCCTTGAACAAGGTCCAGGTCTTTGTGGGTGAAGAAACCCACATTGTCACAAACAGAAAGTCCACTGGGGTGTCATGTGTGGTGTTATAGACTTTGCATCTTTTTGGTAGAAATACAGGCCTAGTTGTCCCCTGTACCCATTATTACATTTAGGCGTTGATCAGACAAGACGCGCTTTGTAGTCTTGAAAATTCTTTTGCTGTCATCTAGCTAGGCATCCTAATTCAGCTACTGTCAGTCACTTAGCTAGCGTACCTAATGACGTTAGCTAATGTTGTTAGCTAACTAAAGAAGAAAAAAAACGTATCCATTTCAATTGCAGCACTAATTTGCCTCCACGCCTGATTTTATCATGATATTCTCTGTTTGTAAAAACGTATAATTCAGTGTGGGCAGAAACAGCCACTACCAACTTTTCCTCCATTTTCTGTGTTTACAACTTGGACAGCAGAGAAAAGAATGACAGTTATGTAGGGCGCTTCTTTTGCTCATAGCACAGCAAAGTAGGAACATTTTCAACTTGGAGTGCACCGGACGTTTCCTTTCCGGCATCTAACGTGGATAAACGCTGTGCGAAACGCTTCAAATTGATGGAAAACAATGAGAAAAAAGGTGCATCCCGCTTCTAAATGTCCTGTCTGATCAAAGCAGGACATTTATTGGTTGCTGCTGCATCAATTGTCCACCCCACTATGATGTCTGGAAAGTCCAACCAACATAATGCATAGGGTTGAGATAGCATAGGGCGCATAGGGTTAGTGGCGGTTAGATTGGTTGCATTTTGGTGGTGACATGGTGAAGAGACACATGTTTTTCCCTATAACCATCGATCTCTATCCATCTCTCCATCAGGATGGTATCAAAATCCTTTCATTCACCAAGTATAATACACATAACATAGTGAACTGTACACACTGACACACATCACATATACATTCAGCTTGCAGTCACTATGTACATTCTGGCAGCATGGAAATGTCTGCAAGGCAGCTCAGAGATTAAGAATAAAAATCTAATATTGAAAAGTATTCACAAATAAGACAAATGAAAGTAAATACAGTAATGAATTTAAAACAGCTGCCAGGCATGGTGCCAATTAGAAGACCGTATATCTATCCACCCATCCATCCATGCCAACATAAATGCATGCCTACATCCACTTTTCTATCCATTCATCAATTCACCCATCCATCCACCCATACAGTATATGAAAGAAGAGAAGTTTCAGTACAATTGGCCTTTATTCTGCCTAGTCATGACTCTCATTTCTCTCCTCTGCTCCCCTCTCCCCTCTCTCATCTCTTCATTTATCTTATCCCTCTCTCCTCTTTTCTCTCCTCTCCTCTTCATTTGTCTCCCTCTCCTCTCTTCTCCTTTCTCTCTCTTCTCCAAGCTCTTTGTTAGTTGATTAGTGGTCCCTTTCACACATCCTGGCACACACACGTGCACACACACACACACACACGCACACACACACACACACACACACACACACACACACACACACACACGCACAAGACAGACTAGGTTGTTTGCCTGGAGTATTTTTAGCAAAGCACAGACTGGCGACATTGTATTGAGTTGGTTGTGACAACAGTGGTGTTGTTTAGGGTCTGTTTGCGTGTTTGTGTGTGTGTGTGTGTGTGTGTGTGTACATGTGTGTGTCAGTGAGAGAGAATCCAGTGGGTTTGTGCGACTGTGTCACTGAATATGTGTGTGAAAAAATTTTGTGTATATGCCTGTGTTTTCATGTGGAGATAGTGAGGCTCAGATTGGGCTGTGTAGGGGAGGAGATGGGGATGTGGTGTGTGTGTGTGTGTGTGTGTGTGTGTGTGTGTGTGTGTGTGTGTTTGTGTTGTTGGGATGGGGGGTATTCACATGATTGCCTGCCAAAAAACAGAATAGTGAGCAGTGTATTTCAGTGAAGAGAGTTTCTGTCTATGGCTGTCTGTCTGTTAGTGACTACCACCACCACTCTCTAGCCCTCACTATGGTACTCTGACATTAGCACACTGCTGCCACTCATACAACACACACACACCCCAGTGTGACCAGAACAACTCACTTCTGATCTGGTCAATGCAAAATATGTAAATAGACACTGCATAGGTCAGATATTAGGTTGCACAGGTTGTCATCGCAACTCTGTGTCTTTGCATTTGGCACATTTTACATATAAGCGTGGAAATAATATTGAACATAATAAATCACACATAACCTATAGTATATATATATATTTTTTGTCTCCATCTTTGGTGCTCAGCGCTCATTGCTGTGGTGTTTCTGCACTGCACTTGCCAGAGATCACCTGTCAATCAAACAGTGTGGGCGGAGCTTGGATTTTCTGTTGATGCAGTTTGAGTTTCTCTTTTCTTTGTCTGTTCAGCCATGGTGGCTGTCACTGCTCAACTACACAGTTCGTCTTCTATTTATTTAATTATTTATTAGAGTAAATGTAAAAGCTTTCATTAACTGAGTATAGGCTGAATCACTATTGTGTTATATCAATCAGTGATAGAGTGGCAAAACAGACATTTATTCATATGAAAATGCTGCAGATTGTTACTTTAAGTTGTTTGACACTGACACGCTTTTAACATGTTGGTCATGTCATCCTTTGTTGTCCTTTGTACTAGTAGCCTAGCTATTACTATGTTTGTTATTACTAGCCTTGGAATAAAACAGATTTTGAGGCATAAATGTTGGCTTATTCTATCGTTTGTACGTATTCTAAGTCACTCTGGATAAGAGCGCCGGCTAAATGACTAAAATGCAAAATGGGAATGTAAGAGCATCAAGGATGGCACTGCTATGCCAACAGTAAAGCCTGTGACCTCTCTGTGCCACACACACACGCACACACACACACACACACACACACACACCAGAGTGTTTTCAGTGTCCTTCTGCGTGCGCCCTGTGCCACAGTCAGCTCTCTGTTTTTTCTGGTGAACCACAGAAACTGGGCTGTTAGCTTAATTAAGAGGAAAGTGTCCCTGCAAATCCTCCAAATGTGATCGCTTCAAGCCCCCCGTGGAGCGGAGAGGAAATAGAACGAGGGAAAAGATGGAAGAAGAGAGGGAGAGAGATAGCGGATCGCCAAATCCTGGGTTTATAAAGAGATGGACCTGTCAGAGACGGTTCAAAAGGAGGGAGGGAGCGGAGACATTAACCTCCCCATGACTCCACATAAAGTGTCTGCGCATGTGTATGTAAGAGTGTGTGTGTGTGTAAGTTGAAACACCATGAAAACACCATGAAACACCATGAAAAAGAACTATAGCAGTGTAATCTATAATACATTTTAAAAAGATACTATAAAGTTATCACAGAAAAATTACAAGTCCCTGTAGGAATATTATAGTGATACCATAGAAGATAAAAAAAACATAAATCATAACAAGGTCACTACCACAGACACACTATAAGCCCCTATAGGAATATTATAGTGATAATATAGGGGATAAAAATACAATAAAGTTCGATAAGGTCACTATAAACTACTTAATGGGTACCACAGACACAGTGTAGGAATATTGTAGTGATACCATAGGAGATTAAAAAAAATACCATAATAAGGTAACTATAAACTCACCATTGAGAACCATATACACACTATATATCCCTATTGGAATATATATGAATGCATTGATATTATCACATAGTGAAGGCTATGAACAAAAGAATCATCCTTATACATTCTCTCGTTGTGTTAATATCTAGTGAGTAAAATAATAGAGATATTAAACATGTGAAAACCCACATGTGAATTCAAAGCACATGTGCTTTTTGGACACATGTTGGTTTTCTTGTGTGAACACGTGAAATTTCCCATTGACATTTTCACCTGTGAATGATCTCTTTGCATGTGCAATGAAGTTTTCACATGTGAAACAAATATTGACATATCTAATGGCATGTGAAAATGTGAAGAAAAAAGTTTGCATGTGGACAAAAAACACTTCATCTAGACATTGAAATTTTCTGAAGTAAAATCTTAAAATTTGTTCACATGTGAAAACCAACATGTCCAGAAAGGACATGTGCTTTGAATTCACATGTGTGTTTTCACATGTGACTTTTTTGTAAGGCATTCCTCACTTTGCTGGGGAACCTCTGGACCCCATTTTGATAAATAATCAAAATCATGTTTTAGCGTTCCCTCCAGTAAAATCATTAAATTATCAAACCATAGGACCAGTGATGACAAGTAGCACTTAATGTGTTTATATTGAAAAAGTATGGAAACTGAACTGCCACTGTTAGATCTGAAATTGAAATGCAGGGAAAACAGTGCTATAATATCTCCATCTTCCTAGATATCGTCTGCCTCTCTCTTCACCAACACAGGCATGCACACACACACACACACACACACACACACACACACACCGAGTAAAGAAGTAGAGTACTAGAGGCAGGGCAGGCGGACACACCTGAGAACCTGCATGCTCTGTTTGAGGAGAGAGACCTGTTGTTACCTGCCTTTAGGCTGGGTCCACACACACACACACACACACACACACACACACACACGTAAATACACACGTATCACGGTCTGTGGCTAAACAAACCAACTCCCCCAGGTGTGTGTGTATGTGTGTGTGTGTGTGTGTGTGTGGGCAGGCGGACCCTCCATCAGCATCCTGTCACACACAAGATGTTTATCCAATTTGTCAAGATAATCTTTCCTCAAACCGGCTGCCAAGGAGAGGCCTCAGAGCCTCTCTCTCTCTCTTTCTCTCTCTCTCTCTCTCTCTCTCTCTCTCTCTCACACACACACACACACACCCATACACACACCTGGGTAAAGGTTCACCAATACCCACTACATTGCTGGCTGCATGGCCTGAAATGGAGGCCCTCTCCTCCATCTTACAGGCAGGCAGCAGTGTGCGTATGTATATGTTTCTGTCTGTGTGTGTGTGTGTGTGTGTGTGTGTGTGTGTGTGTGTGTGTGTGTAGGTGTGTGTGTGTGTGTATGACAGTGTAGTTTTTCTAGGGTCTGTTCGTCCTCCAGTCTGTTAGCTGCCTGAGTTGACCCATTACCACTAGAGGGGCAAACTCTATCCCTGTAACCAGGTGTGTAAACTGAGTTCAGAACAGTTTACCCCCTTCACTTGATAGCTTCTAAGATTCCTCTTAGACCTTTGAAATCCATTGAATTTTCGGGCGTTAAAGTACAACACTGACTTTTTGGGAGTTTGGTCCATTGGTCACCTTACCCGGGATGTGACGAACGGATTGACACCAAAACCGTCTCTGTGTTTCTGGTAGCTAGCTCTGTCCTATGCGCCTGCTAACACTTTAGCATAGGTATGTTGAGGAATCATAGGCGATTAGCATTATCCAAAGCATGAAGATGAACCTTGATTTTGTTTTTTATTCTGTGGCCTGTAGATTCATAACCTCTGAAAACAAAATCAAGTCAATCACGAATCAACAGCACCAAAAAATTTAGCGGTCTGGCTAACATCGCTCACTTCCTATGTAAACAAAACAAGCTAACGCTCAAAGTCTTGCAAGAAGGAGAGATCTCCTGGCATTGGAAGTAGTTCCAAAGATATCGTCATTTTACCAAGCCTGTAAACAAGTCTGGGCAGCTGGACATGCATCATGAGAATTAGCCAACCATCCCATCTTAGAGCTGCTACAAGTTCATTTTCTCACTTTTGGGATAATACTAGTCGCCTACAATTACTGAACAGACACAGAGATGATTTTGATTCCAATCCTTGTCACATGTTATGCAAGGTAACCAAGGCCAAACCATCAAAAGGTCGGTTTCGTCCTTTAACACTCCAAAAACTTAAATTGAGTGGGTTGGTAGAGGAAGGCTGCAAAGCTGGAACCCTTGATACCAAAGAAGTTGGTGAAAAACCTTATCCCTGACCTTATCCTCAGCGAAGACCTTACTCTCATACATGAGATAGAGATTTAAAAAATTGTGGTTGTTGAATTTTGATTGAACATTTCTCTGACCTTGGAGCTCGGCCAGAAAAAGAAAACCAACAGGGGGTTCTGTCAGTTAGCAATCGCAGCTCACAGATTACCAGTCCTAACACTGACATGAACAATGTCTGTTTATTTTCTGCCCAGGATTAGACCTGCGCTAATGTTGTCAGTTATACTCAAATGGAAAATGGCACAGTGATTTGCATAAATAACCAATAGGCACGCATGCATATGTGCACACACACACACACACACACACACACACACACACAGATGGATGCACGCTTGCAGAAACGCTATACAGTGCACACACTCACATGCACAGGCTCACACGCTTGTATGCACACATGCAAATGCACACACACACACACACACACACACACACACACACATGCCCATAAAGTCAAAAATCCTGGAATGTTGCAAAGCTGATGATTTTTTAATGAATGGTTTCATTGGCCATGGTGGGGATTAGTGTAAAGGGATTGGAGAGGAATATTTACATGGTTTTAATGATTCCACAACTTTATATTTAGAGGTTTGGCTTATCGGCACCAATCATCTCTCAGCGAGGAAAACAAACCGCCGAGTGGAGCGACGGCACAATTACATGCCTCCGCCACGCACACGTTGGTCTGTCGCCTCCGACGCCATCTGCACAGTTAATGTGTAACATATTAAAATGTCTCCGGGAGGGCGAGATGAAAGGACTTTAAAAAAAAAAAAAAAAACATTAAACACTCCAAAGTCGTGAGCCCATCCCTCGTCAAACATTTTAAACGCTCGCACTTATAAGTTTAGCCTTTTTTTTTTTCATGAAAAAGAACAGAAAGCTTCACGCGGATAGAGAAAAATCCCACTCGCACTTCACTAAATATTACTCCTTCGCTGGAAACACTACACAAAAATATGAAAGTGTTGGAGATGTGTGATTGTTCAGGAGCGGCGGCTCCTTCAGGGTTAAGGCCGTGACACTCTGGGCAACATTTTGGAGGAATGACGGCCAAGGACTGCCTTCAACACTCCTGCATTACTTCCACAGCGACTCATTTTGCCACCAGGAACTGAATTTAATTTGCTGCATACTTGAACGATGGGCTCTTGCTTCTATTAATCACTCAGAGAAAAGAACAAAAAACAAAGTAACTTTCGAACATGGTCGGCTACATCCTGCTCTCGACTGACTCTTGACTCTCTGAACTTTCTAGACCCTGTCCGTTCTTCAGCCGATCAGCCCGCCCCACCATCAAGCATCCTCTCATTTGCCCTTGACACTGCATATATATTTTCATAGCCTTTCAACTTCATCACGGCTCAAAATTCTTTGCCCTGTGCTTCATTTTGCTTCCTGGCACTTTGCCCACCTACACTGCCCAACAAGTAGCTCAGGCTGTGCCAGCCTTTAATGTGCGTTATCAGAACTTCAGGGAAAATGAGATGCCTTAAAAGCAGCTGCTTTAAAAACATACATACACAACATAGTGAGGCTTATCTGGCTTCCAAGAGAACGCCAATCAAACACAGATATTTCATTTGGTAGCAGAAATATGGCTTGAAATTGAGTTGTAGCCTAGCTGTCTATATGTCCTATATGTCCTGCCTTGTGTGTGTCTTTCTCTGTCACACACCCCAGCCCCACGTCACACACACACACACACACACACACACACGCGCATACTCAAAAACATAGACTCGTCATACAAAAACAGAAAGGCCTTATCTTCATCTTTGTTTTGTTGTTTTGATGAATGTTCGGATGTTTTTTCTGCAGCACCCGGTGAGGTAGCCCACACACACACACACACACACACACACACACACACATACACATGCACGCGCATGGCAGAGGGAGTATGGGACAGGTTAGGCAGGTTTTTTTCCACTAGACCGGGACTAAACACTAGCTGCTTGCTTAGGAGCAGCCAGCAGCATCACCACCCAGTTCATATAGACCCAGTGGAGACCCCAATAACTCACCAGCAGCAGTTTCTACAGATTACCATTGTTTCCTCTTATCGGAAAGCAATGTTGCTCAACAGTACAGCGCTATGGGGATGTAGCCACAAGTGATGTGAACACAGAGTTAGGAGTGGTTGAGTTCAGGGAATTAAAAATAATTTAAAAAAACAGTTTAAAAGCCTTTATTCTTTATTCTTGGCTGGTCAGAATTGTATGTACTCGTTTTAAATTGACAATTATGACAAGCCAAACAAAAAGCACTGCCTTGGCTTCAGTGTGTATAGAGGTGTTCATCGGAAGTCGGGGTGTTCAGACTGGAAGAGCAATGAAGAGAAACAAATCCAAAGCACTCTTCTCAGAAAAAAAGTTAAAAAGCCTTTATTTTAGTGGCATGTGCCGCTACGCGCCGGTGCAGCTCTGCAATGCAAATCTGTAATGGCATGCATTAGGCACTAAAGTAAAGGCTTTTTTACTTTTGAGAAGGGTGCCTTGGATTTGTCTTTCTTCGTTGCTCTTCAAGGCTTTTTAGCAGATTTTTGGAGTGCCTTGGATGTCTGCTTTTTTTGTTTTTCAGTCCAGTCTCCCAAAGTTTCATGAAATTTCGGGAATGCATATATGTGTTGGAGGAGATACAACTTGGAAGAGGAAGCAGTTTGACACTGAACTAGAGTGGTGGAAAGGGTGGAGGTTGAGGTGGTGGATGGGCAGACACATTTGCCTTCAACTCTGACGACCCGGTTTCAATTCCCAACTCATTGCCAAGAAGTTTTCTACTGTGAGTAAAGTTTTCATTTTAAGCAAACATTTTCCCTAAAACCTTAACCCTAACCTTTACCAAATTGTTTTAGTTGCTAACCTTTTCACAAGAGAAACTGTTGTGTCCATTTCCTGCTATTGTCACAGAATCCATTTTGTGGTTGAGGAACATAACCTTCACAAATGATGTGATCAGCGTTTCAGAGTTTGTGCTCATTTCAGGAAATTTCATGAGCCTGTTATTTTGCCACATCATTACCAGAGGACCCTTGTTTTATCCAAAGAGCACCAAACCCCGCAATCTTACATTACCATTAGATACTAAGAAGCATTCCGGCCTAAAGTGCTTTGCTAATGGTAAACTCATTCAACTCAGCGGCATTCAACCAATCAGTCAGTGCATTTATACCTTAGCTTGAACAGACAGGATAAAAGAGTATAAAAGAATACCTCTCTCTCTCTCTCTCTCTCTCTCTCTCTCTCTCTCTTTCTCTCCCCACACACACACACCTGCTCCCCGGCCGACCGTGCGCTCCATCATCACATCCCGTCTCTCTGCAGAGCTAGCAGACATGAAGTCAGCCAGCCTGTTAGAGTGATGAATAGGCTGCGGACAGCTGAGAGCACCTTCCATCAAGATGACAGCACGTACGTAGATGCTGGAGGGTCGAGGACGTACCCATTCAGACCCGTTCAAATCAACATTCTTCAATGGTCATTTGCCCGGTGCGCCGGCGCAGGGCCGAGCGTCACGCTGCGTTCCGTTCAAAGCGGGAAGTCGGAAATTCCCGGCCGGCAGGTCATAATTACATCCTCGGTGCGTTCCAGCGGTCCAGCGCGGAAAAACCAGGGGAGAAACTCACCTAGTGAATCTCTCTCTTTGCACACTAAAAACCAGGCCAGAAACCTTGGTGGAATTGTGGACTCAGATCTAAATTTTTATTAGCCACATCAAATTACTAACAAAATCAATAGATTATCATCTTAAAAATATAGCCAGAATTAGAGAATTCATGTCCAAACAAGACAAGCTCATCCACGCCTTTATCTCTAGTTCAATCAGGAAAGACTAGGATGAATGCTCAAATGAAAAACTTTATTCATGACATGAAACATGATGGAAACTTTGGCGTAAGCCCCATGGAGGAACTCCTCCCATTCATGAAGTTAGGAGTACATCCAGGACGGACGTAGGAATTAGGAAGCCCCGCCCCCCTGGGGAGTTCATCTGGAGCCTGGACATTGGTGGTGATGGGGTGGAGGAGGGACGAAGGTAAGCACAGCAACTGGAATGACAGCAGCATACAGCATAGATCTGTGAGTAGCACAATAGCAATAGTAGGTGACGCGTTTATACTCCCGTCACTTAGACAATTGGCTCTCTGAAAAAGAGAGGAAAGTGACGGCTAACTCTGATTGGTTCTCTGGAAAAAAGAGGGAGAGTGTTCGCCAACTCTGATTGGGTAAAGAGAAGCATGAATGAATGAATGATTTAGGTAGTCTTCCTGATTGAAACTGTGAAATACTTCACGAGGTTAGAATGCTGCTGCTAGAGTTCTAACTGAAACTAAGAAAGCTGAACACATCACACCAGTTCTCAGGTCTCTGCACTGGCTTCTACTTTGTCAAAGAATTGACTTTAAAATACAGTTGGTCATACAAATCTCTCAATGGTTTAGGACCAAAATACATCTCTGACTTGCTCTTACCATATGAACCCTCTAGACCCCTCAGGTCATCTGGGACCTCTGCTAACTATGCCCAGAGTTCAAACTGAGGCAGCGTTTAGTTATTATGCTACACAGAGCTGGAACAAACTCCCAGAAAAACTTTTCTTTTTAAATGTGATTTCACTTTTTATGTGTTTTATGTATTTATTTTTCTTGTATTTACGTACACCGATGTGTTGCCGATGTGTATGAAATGTGCTATATAACTAAACTTGCCTTGCCTTGCCTTTGTGTGGCTGGTTTCTTCCCCCATGCGACAGCTAGTGTTATTTCAGTGATATCTGACAAAGTGAGCTAGCTAGTTGCTAGAAGGCTTAACCGTTTACCATAAATTTGAGGTAATGCAATGTTGAAAATCAAGCTTAAAGCATAACGTATGTTCTCATCTTTTCCCATCACACTGATCGATTGTGACCAAAATCTCATCAACTGCTTCACTATAGAGCTACTGGCGTCCAAAAATGAATCCAAAAAGTACTAATAGTCTTTTTCAGTACATCGATAGCTCACATTGTAAGGAGACGTGTCGGTAAAAAGATGTGTAAATGAAATATAAAATCATGACTTCCTCTTACAGTTTTTTACGATTGCTAGCAACCTTTTATCAGTTCTGTAGTCACATTTTCATAACTCTTAACACAGTTAGCACAACATCGGTCTGTTGCGGGCCATACCATTAACACATTTCTTGTTCCTTTGACACAAAATGCATTCAGTGAACACATTTTAAAAACTCTTGAATTTCTTTTACACACAAGCTCAACCAAAACCAAAACTATGGATTTTTACTGCCAAATTTACAAATGCTTTCACGCTGTATGTCAGAACAGATAACCTCATGTTCTAAACCTAACTTATAGGCTAAAGTTGAAGTGAACAGCAGTTCACATTGTATATTGAAACACAAATATATGTCCTATATTTTTTTTATTGCTATTGAGAAACTGATTGAAGTCATGCAAATAGACCAATCACAGCTGATTCCCGTCTAAGTTGGAGACATACCCAGGTGTTGAGGTTCTTTCAGTTGCATGACCATATACGTAAAAAGGGGACCTCTTTGGACTGATCATGTTCAATGTGGACACAGAACAATATAGAGCAGCAGATTAGAAAAGGACTGTGTATTTTTCTTTTTTTTTTCTTCTGTGCCTTTTTCTGTTTGTATATTTTATTTTTACACAACTGTAACCAGCAGCTATATTACAGATTTTTGTTGATCTCTTGCAGTAATTTCCTATTGCAAATACTGTAAAGCCTTTACTACAGCAATTCTGTCACTTATTCCTTTTTCATATACTGTACATTCTATAAAGTAAAGATGAGTCATTCACTTTTGATATAGAATGTTTGCAAAAAAGAAGCAAAAAATGCGTACATTTACTACACTCAACAAAAGAAAAATGTAGAGTGACTTCAAAAGAAACTGCAGTGCGAAAAAACAATTGACTATCAATATACTGTCTATTGTATAAGGGTAGAACTGACATATGTAAAGTAATGCATTTTCTGTAATACCATCTGCTGTTAGTATTTTGTATGTCATTGTGCTATGATTGACTAAATGTTCCTGTTGGAAGAAAACATGTGCTAGTGTTTTGAAAGAATTATTTGATTTTGAGACATGTTTGCAGTGTTTTGGTAGAGTTAGTGTATTTTGACAAAGTATTCTTGCATTTTGAAAATTAGTGTTGGTGTTTAGTTTACAATATGTGATTTTGAGCATAAAATCAACTGTTTTGCCAACTGTGTGTTGTAGGTGAGTTGGCGTGTGAAGAGTTTAGAAAAAGTATTATAAGTATTGAAAAACGCTTGCTAGCGATCGTAAAAAACTGTAAACTAGAAACATGAACAGTTTCTCACACACATTGGACACATTGAACTGTTAAAGAGTGTGTGTGCATCCCTGTGTTTGTGTGCGTGTGTGTGTGTGTGTGTGAGTGTGTGTGTGTGTGTGTGTGTGCGTGTGTATATGCTTGACGTTCACATGCTTTTATTTGTGTGTGCCAGTATGAGCTATTCTGTGTTTTCATGTACGACTGTGTGCACCCTGCATATACGCATGTGTGTGTGTGTGTGCGCGTCCATGTGTGAGTGCCAGTGATTGTGTGTGCATGCACACTGTATTAACCTGTATGTGTGTGTGTGTGTACAGATGGGTGTAAAAGGCGGCTGTTAAGTGGACGAAAAAAAACATTCTCAATGCGTCTCACTCTGGTTTTAGTTCTGTCCCAAAGCACAGCGTAATGGAGCATGACAGCTCCCTGGTTCCCCGGCGACCTTTGACCCCAATCATGGTGGTGTGGGACCCTACCCTACCTTACCCTACACACACACACACACACACACATGCACACACACACACACACCTCAGCACATTGTTTCAACAGATTAGGGGAGATTGCCGGAAAACTCTGTCAGACGTGCAGCTTGTGTGCACAGCAGAATGAGTTAGAGCCGAGCGGAGAGACTAGTTCACACTGTCTCTCTCTGTCTGTCTCTCTCTGTCTGTCTCTCTCTGTCTGTCTGTTGCTCTCTCAATGAGGACGTTCTGATGTATGGATGTCATTCAAAAGAGACTGGAGACTGAATGCCATGAGAGCATTCTGTCTCATTTAAAGCAATAATCCACATTTTCATATAAATAAATGTCCTTTTTGTGATTGATATAACACAATATTGATTCAACCTATATCCAGTTCATGAAAGCTTTAACATCTGCTGTTCTAAACACCCAGTGTCACTCCAACTCTGGCATCTCTTTACTTGGTACCTGTCTGATTTGGAATCGATTTGAAGTTTTTATTGATCACTTTTAAAGCAGATTTAAGCCTGGGTCCAAACTATATCGCAGACCTTTTAACCCCCTATTAGCCAGTGTGCACTCAGTATACACACCATTTTATTTTGTGGAATAGATTCTATGGTGTACATTCATAGTACACACATAGTAGGTAGTATCAAGTATGGGTCTTAAAGGTAAAAAAAAAAAAAAAATTAATACTTTTCTTGAATATGATAGATTTTTTCTGGTTGTTTTCCCCATGTTTGCTCATATTGTTGCAGTAACAGTAATAGTAACTGTTGCATTTAATGATTTTATCAGCAAATAGGAAGTAATAGGAAGTGTGTGTGTGTGTGTGTGTGTGTGTGTGTGTGCGCACGCGCGCATTTGCAAGCATGCGTCGACTGACTGACAAGGGGTCGTGGGCCGTGATTCCGGCGGCACTGTAGCAACACCACTCCTTCTCCCATCATTAACATCAGCAACACACACACACACACACACACACACACAGATACACACACAGATACACACACACACACACACATCTGTCTGTCCGTCTCCTATGGTTAATGTCAGTGGTCGTCAGTGTGTGTGGCTGGGAGACGCTCCGACTACTTGTGACAGAATCCCAACCAAGCAGAAAACAGGCCACCACACTTGCATGTACACGTGCACACACACACACACACACACACACACACACACACACACACGTACACACAAATACAAGTGGTGTGTGTGTGTGTGTGATGCAGATGTCCAGTGACAGCTCTCTGCTGGGGGTCATCTGGAAGCAGCTGCCTAAGGGACAGAGGGCAAAACACACACACACACACACACACACACGCACAGAGTACATCATCATGTACATTTTGGTGTGCTATCACTCTGGCATAATGGTCTGCTGACAACTTTATACATATTTGAATGATGCTATATTTGAAAAAATGTAAGCGGCAACATTCTCTAGTCTTCACAATACAATTTTTCATTTCACAGCCTTAAAATGGAAGTTGACAGCTGACAGCAGACCTTGATGAAGCAGTTGTTGAACTGAGTGCATTTTCCAAAGCAGCAACATAGGCACCGCAGTGGGAAACACTTGGATGCCACTTCATCATGTGAAGGACAGCTTGTCGGTGGTCAAGGTGTTGCCTCAAGGCTTGTTGCTTTACTCACACAGATACATCTTGTCACCAGAAGCATCTGAATAGATGTTTGACCCTGTTGCTCACTTTGTTGCCTGCATTTTTCAAGCCATAAATCATAAGTCTGCCTTAAATGAAAAAGCTGGCTAAACTATAACCTGCATTTGGTGATCATCCGCAATATGAATAAAAAAAATAAATAAAAATAATGCTTTTTTTCCTCAGAAGACCCTGTCTTATACAACATGGATCCGTTTCATACGGCTTATTATGATGAGTATTATGAATTTACATCATTATGATAAATGAGAGGCTGAAAAGTTGGGTTTACTCTCCACTATCTCTCTGGTATCAGCACCCTAACATTTAGACTATTGGAAATAGAAAACATCCCCTGTCTAAACACACACACACACACACGCGCGTGGTTATATAAGTCACCATTGCACCCCCCTTCACCTGCTGTCTTGTCACCCACCCATTCATCCTGATCTCTCTCTTTTCTCGCTCTCTTCAGGTTTCTGTCAGTTTTTCCCCCCTCCTCCCGCACCCATCCACTTCTCCACACGCCCCCCTCCCTGCCCCCCACCGCCCACCCCCCCGCCATCCGTCCTGCAGCTGTATCCAAAGGAGAGGAGGAGATGGAGGGGAGGGGGATGAGGTAAGTGGGGAGGAGAGGGGAGGGGGGGGGGGGGGGGGGAGGGGGGCAGGAGACTACCAACCCCCTGTGGAGAGCGCTGCTCCATTCCCACACCACAGGTGACTGCCCCCCCTCCCTCCCTCCCTCCATCCATCCCTCCTGTCTTTTCCTCTTCCCTCCCTCCCTCCCTCTTTTTACTCGTCTTCCTTCCCTCCCCCCCTCTCACCCCAGTGCCTCTCTCTCTCTTTCTCTCTCTCACCCCATCCCTCTTCTTAAAGGAACAGTTCACCCCAACTAATTCAAGTTTGTATGACTACCAAACACAAAGTGTGTTAGCTGCTACACTTCCATTTAATTTTTCTGCTGAACAGTTGAAGTAAATTGGGTCTGGTAGTTTACACTCCCAAAAAGGGCAGAACATTTCTACAAACAGTTTCTGCAGCATAATCCAAGTGTGCTGTAGCCAAACAATTGCACTGTGAGTTCAGTACCCCATTTCCATATTTACCTCACTGACAATTCCTTGTTTTTGAAAGCATTAACAGTTTGCAATCATTTGGCTACAAAACACTTGGATTGGCAGCATGGCTTTGAGAAATTTGATGGACACTTTATAAAAATTTGGGAGAAAGCTGGACAGGTCAATAGTCCATCACAGTCAGAAAAACATCATATCTCCAGTAAAAATAAATAAATGGACATCCACTGGAGAATTATTATATGTCTTCATTTGTATTCATTATCAACACTATATTTTGCTTCAGTTCTGGCTGACTGTAAGGTTTTTTCCAGGCCACCAAACTAATTAGAATGCACAATGTCCCCCCCAACCACCACATTTCCCCAGCTTCCACCTGTTTACAGCCTTAGGTCAGAGGTCAAGGGTCACTGGGGATCATGAGGGGTTGTGGGGGGTCTCATAGGGGTCGTGTGTGTGTGTGTGTGTGTGTGTGTGTGTGTGTGTGTGTGTGTGTGTGTGTGGGTGGGGAGTGATTGTCAGGGTTATCCAAGAAAACGTGGCTTAGTTTTTGGCTGTTATCATCTATACAACTCCATCTACTGTATCTCTCATACTGGTCTCTCATACATGTACTTATACAGCTGCAGTACATCAAGGTGGGACTTTAAGACACGATGAAAAGGGACAGCCTCCTCCTCATTAGCAGGACGGTTTGCATGCATTTTAATTAGGGGTCCAAGCACGTAGTGCTGGAACCCTATTGTATTTGCTGGAATTATTCTGCTTCTTTCTTTATTTCTTTTTCTCTGCTAAAAGTATCTGCAGCTCAGAAACCGTAAGTCCTACAGCAACCATATTTGACAGGTGGGCTCCTATGGCCCCCCACTACTCAGGCAAGGCAGCCCATGCACATTGGCCAGATGGTGGCGCTGTAACAGGCAACTTTACGTTTTGGCCAATAACTTCTGAACCATGTGAACCGTGTGTTGCCATTTTGAATTATTTAAGAAACACTTTTTTCGCAACTCCTCCTAGGCCATTCATCCAATTCACATTAAACTTGGTATGGAGAATCTTGGGACCGTCCTTTTTCAAAGTTGTATAAAGGTTATTAATAGGTCAAATGGTTTGGATTTTATCGACCAATAAACTTTTAACGAAACACGCCATAACACTAAATTGGCCATAACTCATTAACCATTCATCTAATCAAGCCAAAATTTGAAAGTGTTGCATGAACACACCCACAAAAGCATTTTGAGCTGTACCACTAGTGGGCGCTACAAATGCAAAAAGTTCATATCTCATAATTGACTGCATAGATTTTTATGAAAATTTGTACACGTTCTAGGATGATGTACAAGTCGATCCATGAAATTTGGTCATTATTGATGAAAGTGGGCGTGGCTTATTGCATAATAACCAAATCTTCATTGGTATTAAAGTCACAAATTCAAAAATTCATTAAAGATCAGCCGTATGTCCTAGAGAGCTGAAATTTTCAGGACATGTCGGCTGAAGTGAGATAAATCTTTCGTACACTGGTACCTACCCCCATTTCTGAAGTCGCCCCCCTCTGTTTAAAGCAAAAACTGACTATGATCCCACAGTGTTGTCCTCCTAAACCGTACATTACAGGAAAAAAACAACATGATTTTTTAAATCGCCATATGTTAATTAGTAAACAGCCCAAAAATTATAATGATATCTTTAAAACTGAGCGCACAGTAGATGGAAATGTGCAGCTGCAAATAGTTTGATAAATTGACAATGTGATATGTTCAAGATAGTTTGATCAATCTTCATCAAACTAAATACAAATGATGTCTGGACTGTCAAGATGATGTCTGTAAAGCCGTGTGTAAATTGATTAATGTGGGGCACTAATACAGTTATAATATTCTTTCTGAGGCTTTCAATATGGGTTGGACTAGCACCTGTGACCAATCACATGTCCCTTTGTTTTGTTTCCCCACTGTGGCTCACACCAAAGTGGAAGTTGGCAGAGTGGTAAAGCTCAGGTCTTTGAACCACAAGGTTTTGAGTTCAAGTCCCTGATAAACTGTGACCATTTTAAAGCTTCATGAAAATGAAATCACCACTAAATCAAACAGTGCAGAAAACTCAAAGCAGGTGTTTGACATCATCTGTCAATGGCAAAATACCTGATTGGCATCACTGATTGGGGCGTGGCTAGAAGTTTCATCCAGAGAGAGCAGTGCAACAGCAATTTTCTGGCCCATGTGACTTACTATTGTTTTATTCGTTAATGGAGAGCACTACAATGTTCTATAAAGTGATTAGCACTGTCACTCTGTCAATCATAGGCTGCAGTATCACAATACTTCTCCCTTTAGTTAGTTTCTCCTCAACAAACCTATAACAGGTGTTTGGCTCACTAGGTAAAGCATCAGCCTTTCACATGGACGGTTGTGGGATCAAATCCACATTTGTCCTTTCCAAAGTTGTTAGTCAGCAAGGACAAATAATAGAAAGTTTGGCCATTGTGAACAACTCCAGCAATGTGGTTGCAATGAAAAGATTAACTTGACAGAAGTCACGGGCCAACACAAAAGCCGGTGTTAGACTGCATGTTTGGTCTTCACAACATGTCAGTTTTTGTGTCTTTCTACCTTCTGTAATGTTTTGTCTATCTGTCTGTCTTATCAAATTGTGCTTGGACAATTGCAAATGCCGCTTGTGGCTATATTTTATTATTTTATTGTTTTATTTTTCTTCATTTGTCCTTGCTGTTTTGATGTTTTATGTTGAAGCACTTTGTAGCTTTTTTTTTTTTTAAAGCACAACATAAATACATTTTGTTACTGTATTTTATTATTACCCCGGCCACTGATCCTGGCCCTTATACAGATGTACACTTCCACTCAAACAATATCTCACTTTTTACAGTGTTTGCAATCAATAAGTACCCCAATGAACTGTTTAGAGTCTCAAAATGTAATCTTCACCCAGGCTATCATTTGTTAGATTTGACCATTTTCTTTTTAACCTGGCAGGACAATTAAGAACAAATTCCTATTATTAATATAATAGTAATTAGGAATATTTTGCAAATATTCAAATGTTTATGTTAATTTTTGTATTTTTCTGTAAATGTTTTCTCCAACCCCTCTTGTATTTGATATCGTCTTCAGCCCCCAAATTACAGTTTTTTACGATTGCTAGCAACCTTTTATCAGTTCTGTAGTCACATTTTCATAACTCTTAACACAGTTAGCACAACATCGGTCTGTTGCGGGCCATACCATTAACACATTTCTTGTTCCTTTGACACAAAATGCATTCAGTGAACACATTTTAAAAACTCTTGAATTTCTTTTACACACAAGCTCAACCAAGACCAAAACTATGGATTTTTACTGCCAAATTTACAAATGCTTGCACACTGTATGTCAGAACAGATAACCTCATGTTCTAAACCTAACTTATAGGCTAAAGTTGAAGTGAACAGCAGTTCACATTGTATATATATATATTGTATATTATATATTGAAACACAAATATATGTCCTATATTTTTTTATTGCTATTGAGAAACAGCTGATTGAAGTTATGCAAATAGACCCATCACAGCTGAACACTGCCAGGGGTGGATAAGGCACACCAAAAGATACTTCCCAAGGTGCATAGCCAGAGAAAATATAAGGAGTGATGTGGACGAGAACATGTGGCCAAATGCAGAAGACCGGGTAGATTAGAAAAGGACTGTGTATTTTTCTTTTTTTTTCTTCTGTGCCTTTTTCTGTTTGTATATTTTATTTTTACACAACTGTAACCAGCAGCTATATTGCAGATTTTTGTTGATCTCTTGCAGTAATTTCCTATTGCAAATAAAGCCTTTACTGCAGCAATTCTGTCACTTATTCCTTTTTCATATACTGTACATTCTATAAAGTAAAGATGAGTCATTCACTTTTTATATAGAATGTTTGCAAAAAAGAAGCAAAAAATGCGTACATTTACTACACTCAACAAAAGAAAAATGTAGAGTGACTTCAAAAGAAACTGCAGTGCCAAAAACAATTGACTATCAATATACTGTCTATTGTATAAGGGTAGAACTGACATATGTAAAGTAATGCATTTTCTGTAATACCATCTGCTGTTAGTATTTTGTATGTCATTGTGCTGTGATTGACTAAATGTTCCTGTTGGAAGAAAACATGTGCTAGTGTTTTGAAAGAATTATTTGATTTTGAGACATGTTTGCAGTGTTTTGGTAGAGTTAGTGTATTTTGACAAAGTATTCTTGCATTTTGAAAATTAGTGTTGGTGTTTAGTTTACAATATGTGATTTTGAGAATAAAATTAACTGTTTTGCCAACTGTGTGTTGTAGGTGAGTTGGTGTGTGAAGAGTTTAGAAAAAGTATTATAAGTATTGAAAAACGCTTGCTAGCGATCGTAAAAAACTGTAATAGGCTTTGTTTATTGTACTTCTACTTTTCTTCAGAATCTTCAGAAAAATTCAGAACAGTTAAGAATAGATATCAGATTACACTATCACTGCTGGTGTAGCAGATAGTGCTACAGTACTACTGTCTCTCTTTCCTTCTCTATACCTCCCTCTTTCTGCCCCTCTCTCTCTCTCTCTCTCTCTCTTCTGGCTTATTTGGGCCAAAACATGAGGTCACCTGGCAGTGAGACATGAGGGTTTGGGTTCCACAATAGTCCTGCATCTCCTATCATACTGTCTGTGTGTGTGTGTGTGTGTGTGTGTGTGTGTGTGCGTGTGTGTGTGCACGCGCGTGCCCGTTATCATGCTTCATCTCTTGTTTGGGTTTCAGCAGGTTACACACGGCTGCTGAGAGGGGACTGTATGATTACCATTCATAGTGCTACAATGAGCTCATCTGATCTCAAACACACACACACACACCTGCACACACACAGGCACATCCACTTAAATACACACAAGCACACACATTTGCATGCACACAAGTGAATGTAGATGCATACAGTACATAAAATACTCACATGCATGTACGTACACACACACACACACACACACACACACACACACACACACACACCACAGGACTGCTGTAATAACACAAACATCAGCCCAATCATATATTTGTTGTTGTTTATGCACAAGGTTTTCCATGACCTCAGTTCAACTCAACTATTGTTTTGGTGCAGAGTAGAATATTGAATGAATTGAATGTTGAATTTATCCAAAACAACAAAGGTTCATACTTTTTTTTTAGGCTAGTTCACTTCATAATTCATTTTCCATGAATTACATCTCCCTCCTCCTTTTGTCTATGTGCACTTGATCATGCTTCTGTCTTGTAATAATAGCAATAATAATACAGTAATAATTCTAACTTAAATACCCACCCTAGAGTCACATGAATCCATAGCTTTGACACTGGCTGTACCTCACTGTGATGACGGCAGTGTGGTTTTACTGTTGTCACTCAGTGTAAATCACTCTGGGTAAGAGCATTAGCTTAACGCCTAAAACGTAAATGTTAATTCATTGACCAGAATTAGGCCAAATAATAGCTGCCGATAATTAATTTGCAATTTAATTTAATTTTAATTATTTTAATCTTAATTTAACAACTTTGAATTTAATTAATGACGTTTGTTTCGGCCCGCATGTACAGTGTAACTGCAGATTTCAGAAAGCCATATTTAAGACTTTTTAAAGACGTTTTTTAATGCTAACTAGAATTGGATTTAAGACCAATTTAACAACAATATTAAAAAAACAAAAAGCGGGCAAAAACAGCTTATTTTTCAACTGAACATGGCTGATGACGCTCTAAATGGGCTGAATAAAGGACAAAATGAAGTTAAATGTTTAGGGAACTGAAGTCCAGTTATGTTTATTTAAGCAGATGTGATAAAAACAAAATATGTAATATTTGCCTTATTTTGTTTGCCATACTTTCCGACTGGACTAATGTCAGGTAAGCTGTCAATCAAAATGTACGTTACAATTGACTGTGCAAAGTTTCCCATTCACTGTATGTGTGGCCGAACCAAACCATGAAAGCTATTTCTAAATATCATCTGAGCCCGGCCTGCCATAGATCCACATGCAAACTTTGTATGAAAGTATGAAACCAGGTGACGTCGTGGGGGGGTGGGGGGTGGGGCTTAACCTTCCCCATGCCCCACATATTATGTTACCACGGCAACTACACCTAGGTTCCTAAAAGCAAACCACTAAACCCTGTGTGACCTGATAATTACCAGGCCACACACACACACACACACACGTACACAAACACACACACACACACACACCCAGGTGATCACTAGCGGAAGGCAGTCTGGTTGACAGACAGGAAGGTAGATAAACAGACATGTAAGGAGTTAGACGGGTGGTCAGGAAGACTAGTGAGTAGATAGACAGGTAGTCAAGAAGGCCGGATGGTAGATAGACAGATAGTTAAGACAGACAGCCCCATTGCTTCTAATCAATTTGATTATTGACTGGTGGATAGAAAGACAGGTTGACAGACAGGTAGTCAGACAGACAGGTTGGTAGATAGATTGGAAGGTAGCCCAAAACACAAAAACAGACAGACAGACAGACAGACAGACAGACAGACAGACAGACAGGCTGAGAGACAGACAGGTTTAGAGACATACAGGTACAGAGACAGACAGGTTGGGAGACAGACAGGCTGAGAGACAGACAGGTTGACAGACAGACAGGTTGGCCGGTCCTCTTGCTCCCAACAGCTGTAATTATTGAATTAGTCTGAAAGTTCAATCCAAGGCCTCCTCACATTTCACATCAGGGCTAAGCTGCACCACAGAGCAATAATCCTTTGCCTGCCAGCCCTGGATCAGTGTTGGTGTGTGCGTGTGTGTGTGTGTGTGTGTGTGTGTGTGTGTGTGTGTGTGTGTGTGTGTGTGTGTGTGAGAGAGAGAGAGAGAGCGAGAGAGAATATGAGATATGAGAGCGAGCTTGCGTGTGTTTGTTTTCGTGTATGAGAGCAAGTGCGTGTGTGTGTGTGTACACTTTGCCCTCCCTCCCCTCCACACCCCTTCTCCTCCCCTTTCCTGCACCCCCCCTGCCCCCCCATACACACACACACACACACACACACACACACACACACACACACACACACACACACACCTGTGTGAGTGTTTTCAGGTGTATTTGGTTTGGTTTGGTTGGGAGGGAGGGAGGGAGTGGAGTTGGCTGTATTATCGCCCTGAGAAACCTCTGATCTCTAAATGCACTCCCTAAAACCCTGCTGCTTGAAGGAGGGTTTGCACACACACACGCAAACAAGTGTGTTGTACCCAGCGTGAACAGTGATTGTATAGAGTGTAAAACATGGTAGCACAGGCAGATTGGTTTGTGTGTGTGTGTGTGTGTGTGTGGGTGTGTGTGCGTGTGTGTGTGTTCGCGCGTGTGTTGAGGTTCTTTGATGAGGAGTATAGAAAAGGTTCTTCTTGTTGTAGCTACACTGGGTCTAATCCTTCCTGCTGACAGAGCCTCATCCCCAACGCTTCCTCATGTACACACACACACACACATGCACACACACACACACACACACAGCAGCTGGCTCGGGCTTGACACAAAAGGTTCCATCCTTTTTTGGCAGGTTACACTTTACTGAAGTTGGAAAATTCCTGTGCCGCCAACACGTCTTTCACTTTGTATGTTTACTGTATAACAGAGTGCAAAACCCCTCCGCTCTTCAGACAGCATGGTACCCCAATTTCATGTCAGTGGATCCCACATGTGCAGGCACTATGGCAGGGAAGAGCTCTCTATCACTGACTGATGTAACACAACAGTGATCCAGCCTATATCCAGTTCATGAAAGCTTCTGCATTTGCTGTTCATGCTAACTGGGTAGTTAGCATGAGCAGAGTTAGCTCACTTTAACGAAGAAAGTGTTGGTTTTTTCACATTTGGATTTGTAGACAGCTCAAGCCTGAGAAAGATAATTGCGCTAATGCAACCGAGAGAATCTAGCTTTGAACCTTGCTTTTGTCTGGCATGTCCCAAGGTAGTTCTGCAAAGCCAAAACTGCAAAACACTGCATAAATGTCTCTCTTTAGCTAGAGCGTTCCTCAAGTATGGATATGAATAGCAAAATTTTATTTTTTTTAAAGTATCAAGAGATACCTCCTCCAGGACTACATCCCCTCCCGCTCCCTGCGCTCATCCTCAGCTGGTCTCCTGACCATCCCCACCTCCCGCCTCAGCACCATGGGTGCCAGGGCTTTCAGCTGCACTGCTCCCAGGCTCTGGAACTCCCTGCCCCCACACATTCGACAGTCTGCTACCATAACATCATTCAAATCTCACCTCATAACTCACCTGTTCAAACTGGTCTACTCATTGTAACCCTCACCGTACTATGCGTTTCCCCCTTCATCCTTACAGTTTTACTGTTTTTATTCCCCCTCCTACACGTGTCTGCCCACTCTATGTCATTTGTTTTGTCTATGCTGTTGTTGTCACTGTTTTTATCTGTTTCGAGTGTGTTTCTCTTTTTTTATGCATTGTAAGGCGACCTTGGGTGTCCTGAAAGGCGCCCTCAAATTAAATGTATTATTATTATTATTATTATTATACAGCTGCTGGCTGGGGGCAAAGTGGGATAACTTGGGAGACGCTGGCCTCAGACTGACATTTGACTTTGGTAGAAAACATACAATTTTTTGTACACACACTTCTATGGGAGTGCTAATGTGGACTCATGCATGATCCACTCAAATAAGCTTTATTTTGTGCAGTGCTAACAGTTCTAAACCAGAAAATCTGCCCATATCATGAGAAAATCACAGTCTTGTCCTTAAAGCAATATTCCACTTAATTTTAACATGGGGGTTTTTTGGCACTTGACCGCCATGAAAACCAGAATATTAAGTGCTCAACAAGATTGGATGCAGCTGGACGAGTTTGTAGCGTTCGGATTTTCCCTTCCAATTCATTTGAATGAGGCCACAAAAACAATAGCCTGAAAACTGACATTTAACACGTTGGTGAACAGACAACTGTGATTTTCAACTGATGTTTGGTCATAGTTTTTTAGAACATAATTTCGCCAAATAGCATTTTTATTGATAGAAGAGAACATAGCGTAGGGATAGGCCTACATGCCTCTGCTACATTCTCTCTTAGCTAGGCTAAGCTAGCTGCTGATTCTGCCCCAACATCATCGCTGCACACGGCCTAATGACAGACAAACCATTACTCAAAACACTTGCTGCACAAAGGGAAATGAACACAATGAACACCGACACTCGCTGCAGTCACACGTCTTCTCAACACTCCACAACAAGGACTAGCAGAGAGTTTATCTCCTCAAGATGGCTTTTCTGATAAAATGTGAAAAATGACCCTGGACACCCGTGAGGATCTTTTGACTGCAGCCAAAAACATCCTGGCATGCCTCTTTGGCGGCTCGCAGCATGTGACAATAAAGTTCCAGTGTTCAGTCATGACAGTGTTCTATCAGTCGCAGCCATCAGTGTATATGCAGCCATCTGGAAAACTCTCCAACTGTTACCTTCCTCCTCTTTCAACACCTCCACCTAATAGTATTGTGTGCACGGACACACGCCCACATACTGACACACACACACACACACTTACACATGTGAGTAGACATAAACACGGGCATGACAGACGTAATCAGGGGACACGCACGATTCGCACATACACACACACACACACACACGGGACGGGAGGACACAGATGCCTGCTTACACACATCGAAACGCTATGTTTTTAATCCGTTTCTTCTTCTTCTTCTTCTTTTTCTACTTCTTCTGTAACTGTATGAAGCGTCACTTGGCAGTTACACAGGACATGAGGAAGTAACAAATTATTTATTGGTTATTGGTTATTGGTTATTGGTTAGAGACACACTGGCGGCCTTGCGTTTGTGTGAAAATATGAGTTGCTTTAAACAATGTTGGTGTAGCCGTTAAAGGACACTAGATTTTTATGATTTCTGTGTAAATGATTTTGAATTGATAATGGAAACATACCATTTTTTATTTAGATTCACCCTATTTGCACAAATTCAGTTCTTCTGTGTGATATTAGAATGTTATGTAACCAGGACTCCATTATGCCACTACCACCTTAACCTGGCAGGACATTCAGGACTGCAGTAGCTTTTTGTATGAAGTAATATTTTATTACTTCATACATATAAACAGCCGTCTTTGCACTTTAAAAGTGTTCATTCCGTTCGGCAATGTGCGCAAAGTATTTGTGCGAGAAGGCTGAGGGAATTGAGGCATTAGATCGAAGGCTGAGGGAAGCAGCAGGTGTGTGAGCATTGCAGCAAGGGGGAAAAAAAATTGCAAAAGGGACTATCTTTCTTTATCTTCTCTCAAAGTTAGCCATGAACAAATTCCAGATAACAGTTCGCTCTAGGAAAATATGAATGAATACTTCTGGTTTTTATATTATTCTCACTCACACTTTGAATGAACTGCACAGAAGCAGCCACCCCTAACTTGATGTGGGATTGTTCCTTGCCTCTGTTTTATGTTCAATTTTCAATTTGTTTAGCATGCAGCTTCAGTTCACCCTCTATATCCATTCTTCTGGTTCTGGATAGATCTTGTAGTAGAGACACCACTTCTGACTCATCAGGCATTTCAAATAGATAATATTGCGTGATGTAAAGCCATGTAATGCAATGTAAAATTACATATGTCAATGTGGCAAGATCCAGCGTTCTCTTTCCCTTATACCTAATGTAAGGCAGATACCATAAAGTAACATAAGAATGACAATCATACACAATGTAGGTAATGTAACAGTAAGTTGAAACATAATTGTAGCACAATATGAGAGTTTCAGCGGCGAATGCTTCCCTCTAAATTCATTATTCATAAAATAAAATATATAAAAAAAATAGTTATTCTTTATTTAGAACTCAGAAAAGTAAAGAAAGAAAGAACTCCAAAGACCTTTAAAGGCAATGATAATATCTGAAAAGAGTGAACAAAGTGTCTTAAGATTAAAACTTGACACATTTTTGAAGCTAGGAAGTAATTTTTCTGCAGCATCTTATCCCCCCCCCCCGCCACCACACACACACACACACACACACACACACACACACCCCACCACCACATTTACAATACAAAGACATTTCTTTGTACCTCACCGTTGATTCAATTTTCTTCAAGGTCATTTTTTTTTCTCTCTGTACCGCAATGACATTAGTCTGGAACCATTGGGAAAATAATTTTTTCATTTTATTATTTGTTTTTTTTTTTCATTACACAAAACAACATTCTACAGCTTCAAGGATTGCGACATAATGCTTTTATACAATATGACTTGAGCAAATCAATCAATTCTCAACACAAATAACTTGGACAAATACTGAGGAAGAGGGAGGAGAGGACGAGGAGGAGGAGAGGGAAAATTCCAGAGAAGTCTGAGGCAAGCTGAAGGCTTAGCTAGCTCACCGGGGGCACACACACACACACACACACACACACACCAAGGCACGTATGCAGATAGCTTGAGTGTTGACTAAGTCATTAGGAAACTCTGGGGAGAGAGAGAACGGCTAAAAACCAAAGTTTCCACTAAGGGTGAATAAACACTATGGAGCCAAAGGTGTGTTGCAGAACACATGAGAGTTTGGACAAAACCCAAGCCATACTAGCATATGAACTATACTAAACAATATATACAGTGCATTAACCATGCTGCATACAATTCACTATCTCCTGCTTAATATAGAATGCTCTAGACATTAAAAAAAACCCAAAACATATCAATTATACATAATTGTATAACTGTGTGGAGTTGGTTTCATCCTACGTTCACACATAACATATACACATATATCATGCTCACACAGGCGTGATGCATGCTTGTATACATACGCACACACACAAGCACAAATACGTATTACACTGCTCAAAGCTTCTTTTCTTTCCTCTCACACACTGAAAAGACAGCAGTGAACAGTGAGTCCTTATTAGTGTTATCACTGCTGTCAGATCTCTGCTAAAATCTTGTATCTTGTATCTCTAAAAAACAAATATCTTTGTTTCTAAAATCTAAGGGAATTAAGGAATAGACTGTATTGTGATCGGATTTAACCAAAAGTGAAAACGTGGTAAACTTTACAGCAGCATTGTGCGTAATATTAATCGTTGTTCTGAATAACAACAAATAACCGATAAACTGAGTAGGAAACGACAAAATGGAACAGAGAAGAATTGAACTGAATTGACTGAACTGAAACCGCGAATGTCTGCCGATGCTGGCGTAGTGTGTGTACGCATGATGGTCACGGAGTGCACAAGGTGCTTTAGGGAAAAGCAACCATTGTTTTCCCAGCTTCAAGGATAAACCTCTCTCTCTCTCTCTCTCTCTCTGCACGCCATTTAATTACTTCACTGTTCCTCCTCTCTCCTCCGCTTTCAGCATGTCCCCATCTTCGCTTGTCTCTTAATAAAAGTGTGTCTCCGCGTTGGAGATCACAGGGGTCACGCAAGGAGAGGCAGAGAGAAAAGACGTTCTATTATCGAGAGTCTGGAGTGTGAAAAAAGCGGCCGAGTGTAATAGGCGTCCGGGTTCGCTCGGGCTGTCAGAGTGTGGACGCATCGATCGGAAAAAAAAACGCCTGGGAGAGGGAAGGGAGCAGAGAAAACGAGAAGAGGAGCGAGGCGAGAAGGAAGCGAGACTTTTTGTATGGTCTGCGATAGCGTTGAAGGACAGTTACTGCACAGAAAAACAACACACTCTCTCACTCAGTGTTCACGCATAAGACAATATGGGACATTGAAGATTAATGGTCTTTCATAAGAATAACGGAAAAGAACAACAAATTCAGGAATACAGGAGTGCAGGAGTTATTTAAGAGGTAGTATACCGTTGAGAAAGAAGTATACTGCTAAAGAGAAGGGAATTCTTCTGGAAGTTGAGGTAGGATACTACCTCAACGATGGATAATTGACTAGGGGCCTTTTACATCAAAAGATATGGATGTATTTCACCTCAAAGTATGAATATGAGACAAAAGATTTTGATTCTGAGCTTTGATAATCCTCCATGTTTAAAGAATGACAAACGCAAGAAACTCTCACTTTCAATTAGTGTCTCAATACGCCGACGATGCACTTCTTGAATCCCGACCTCTCAGAAATGGATGGTCATTGATTGGAATGAAATGAAGTATAATCCGGAGGATGAAATGTGCACGCACAAGCCTTGTACGCTGCTCTGCGCAGTCTACTTTGCGGTTTAAGGGCTTTTAGCCACACATAACTCGCTTTTGACTGTATATTACAAAGAGAAGGGCACGAGGGCCACAGGCTACACAGCTCAAGAGAAGCATTTCTACCCACAGAACCTATGTACAGACAGAAGGTTTCTGTAAATATCCCTTTAATCGGCCTAGTGAAAACACAAGCAGAACACAACCACAAGCTGTACCATAATAAGCCATTAAATATGGATTATGGATGGAACTACCCTGAGGTTCTCTCTCTCTCTCTCTCTCTCTCTCTCTCTCTCTCTCTCTCTCTCTCTCTCTGTGGTGTTTAGTATTGGGTTGTTCAGTGAGAGTGAGAGTTCACACACACAGCTGTAATTAGCAGCTTAGGCAGCCAGCCAGCCCTGTAAATGCACTGTGACGTGAGAGTGTGTGTTTGTGCGAATGTGTGTGTGTGTGTGTGTATGCTTGATGATGATGTACACATGCTTTTCTATGTGCACGCGTTTCTGTGAGCGCACAGGTGTGCATATGTGCATACAGGACATATACTGTATGTGTGTGTACATGGATGTGTGTGTGTGGTGAGTCACACAATTGTGAGTGGGTGTTGTGTTTGTCTTAGCTGTGTGCTGATGGAGAGCCGAGGTGCTTGGAGACGGGCCGTGACGTGTATGTTTGTGTGTGTGTGTGTGTGTGTGTGTGTGGGTAGGGTGATTGCTTTCTAACACCTGGTATTAGCACCAGTAATCCACACACCACATCATACTCACGCACCAGTCCTATAGCCTGCAGATCACAGAGACTACACCTTCTTCCCTGTCCTGTTTGTAACTGTTTCACAACTGTTTTCTGGGGCGTTATGGTTGGGAAAATATTCCTACAGAGCGCTTTCAGGTGACATATAACCTAACGCACCCTCTGGCAGCCATGTTAGGCCGTGATCACATCATGTTTTTGAAAGCTTCTGTGTCTTTTTTCAGTTGTTTTCAATAGCGTACGTCTCCTCCAAACTACGCACCTCATGTTTTGGAGATGGTGCATTTTGGGGCGCTGTCCTGGGCGCTACAAGTTCAGCATGTCCCACATTTAGCCGCATCGCAAACTACGTCAGTGTCAGACAGAAAAAGAAAATAGTAGCAGCTGGAGTGGCGTATACGTAACTTAACTTCAACTACATCCACCATATGGAATGGTTGAACAATGGTTCTTGTTCAACCTCAAGCAGAGCTATCACTAACTTTCTGTTGTCCATTTTTACTTTCAACAATGCTATCCCCGTAGCTAGCTAATGCTAATTAGATAGCTGCATAGTAGCGATAATAATGTAATTTGCAATGAAATGCAAATTCTATTATTGTGATGTTTACCATGTTATTTTGTCACCTAGAAAACCAATAAAAGTTTGGTCAAAAAATAAATAAATAATGACACACTCACTAACGTGCTCATTGCTCTCAATGCTCATAGCTGTGTTTGAGCAGGAGAAAAATGTGCTTACAGCCTTGGAGGGCCACAACCATTGGGCAACATGAGAATAGCTAGCGGCGCTTCTAAACTTTGCAGTCTCAACAGAAATAATGAATGGGGTTATTTACTCTGCTACTTTTGACTGAGAACTGATTTCATCCCTGATAGATCTGATTCTGTGTTTAGATAATGCCACCTTGTTAGCTTGCTAAATAGTATCTGGTCTGCTAAGTATCACCATCTTACACATTTGTGCTCTAGCTAAGGTTACCTAGATTGTAGTTAGTGTTATTATAAAAACATTTTTGACCTTTTAATTTGCCTTTGCAGTGGCTGGGCTAGCTCCCAGAAACATTATCCACATGGAGGACAATATCAGCTATCGGTTACATTAAAGAAAAACACAAATTTGCAGATGTAAGATCTCTGCAGAACGCAGCATGAAGTAACATCCAGCAGCATTTTAGCTGCATGAGAAACTGACGCCATGTAGATCACAACACCAGGCCCAAGGTAGTCCACTGGTGTCGTTGAGGTTACTGTACTGTTGATGTGTGTAGGAGGAGGCCATTTCTACCTGCTGCCCTTCAATAAAAACAGGGGGGCCCTCTCTTTTTTCTAAAATCAATTACCACTGGTTATGTAAGTTAACAAATCATAGAAATTGAAGATTTTAGATCCCATTCGCTTTCTGTCCATCTCTTTGCCAGCCTGGCTTACCTCTGCCTGCCCCTCTACCTGTCTGTCAGTTAGTCTGTTTATGTATCCATCTATTTGCACATCGGTCCATCCTTCATTCAGTCTGTCTGTTGGTCTGTCATTGTGGCCTGCTCTCCCATATTGGATTTGGCCCTTCAATTATTGATGGAGGATGTATTTTGTAAAGCTGAAGGCCAGCAATCATTGGTGTCAAATTCAAAATTAGTTCCTCCTGTATTATTCACAGCCCCGAGGCCAACAGGGTAATAAGAGGAACTTTTGATAACAATAGAGAGAGAGAGAAGAGAGAGAGAGAGAGGGAGAGAGAGGATAGATAGATAGATAGATAGATAGATAGATAGATAGATAGATAGATAGATAGATAGATAGATAGGTTTTGTCAAAATTATTTAATGGAAGTTGAATGTAAAGCAATCAACTCAATCTTCTTCTTCACTCTCGACCCATACCTTCATCCCTCCTTCCCTCTCCTCTCGACCCCTCCTCTCACCCTCTTCTATCTTCCCTCTCTCACCTCAGTGTTGCCTCATATGTACACAGCGTTAAACATTAACACCTCCCACCATGCACTTCATCTCACCTGTGTGGAATTCAGTCAGATGTCTCTCTCTGTAGAGGGCTGGGGAAATAGTCACTCATACACACACATACACACACAAACACACAGAGTAAATCCATCAAAAATGTTGTCTTGACAGGACCTGAGTTCATATTGCTAGCAACAGAGAGTTGGGGAGGAATGGATTATATGTAATGGCATTACATTCATCTGATTATGTAGAATTAAAGACTGTAATGCATTATTTTTAGCAAAAATATATACAGTCATCAGATTCTGGTCGCTTTTGAAACAATACATAATTGCTTGTTGAGTTACTCAGAAAGATTAAAAGAAAGATTGTGAAATGATAAACAGAAACATAATTTTTGTTTTTATTACTATGTAGTAGAAACTGATAATAAGCGGTGTGTAGATAAACAGAACATCGTAATATACGTCTAGAAATGATGGTTGATCATTGTTGCACAAGCAGATGCTGACAATTCAAATTACAGTCTGCAATTTGGAATCAACTGTCTGTTTAAAGTAATTCAAAAGTGGCTTAAACTTATTAGACTATGTTACACAGTTGAAGTCATCTAATGCTAATATGCTTCTGTTTGGGGTAAAGAAATACTTTCAGTCTTTTATCCTCAAACTTTACTTCTTTACATTTGTCTATCATACATGATCACTGTAGAGATCATGTAGAGATCAGAGAGGCATTTGGAAAAGACTGTAAATGTTACCGCCAACATGAAGCTCTTAAGTGGTTCTCTGACTCATCTCACCCAGCCAATTCATATCTTCTTCTCTGTCCTTCTGGTAGAAAGCTCAGGCCTATCCGGACCGTAACCTCTCACTTTCATCACAGCTCCTACGATGAGTGTTGAACTCTGTCTATCCCGAGCACACACACATTTCTACAATTTCTAGCAGCCTCGGTTGATATGGAAATAAACGATTGAATACCGAATCTTGAGATTGTGGCCCACTGTGTACACGAAGCTTTGGAGATACATGGCCAAAAGTATGCGGACACCCCGTCTAATGAGCGGATTCAGCTATTTCAGCCACACCCGTTGCGGACAGGTCTATAAAATCATGCACAGAGCCATGCAATCTCCATAGACAAACATTGGCAGTAGAATGGGCCAAACTGAAGAGCTCAGTGACCCAATGTCGCACTGTCATAGGATGCCACCTTTCCAACAAGTCAGTTCATCAAATTTCTGCCCTGCTAGAGCTGCCCTGGTCAACTGTAAGTACTGTTATTGTGAAGTGGAAATGTCTAGGAGCAACAACAGCTCAGGCGCAAAGTGGTCGGCCACACAAGCGGGACTGCTGAGTACAAATCGTCTGTCCTTGGTTGCAATGCTCACTACCGAGTTCCAAACTGTGTCTGGAGGCAACGTCAGCACAAGAACTGTTCCTCGGGGGCTTCGTGAAATTGGTTTTTGTGGCCGAGCAGCCGCACACAAGCCTAAGATCACCATGCGCAATGCCAAGCGTCAGCCGGAGTGATGTAAAGCTCACCGCCATTGGACTCTGGAGCAGTGGAAGCGTGTTCTCTGGAGTGACGAATCACGCTTCACCATCTGGCAGTCTGACGGACGAATCTGGGTTTGGCGGATGCCAAGAGAACGCTACCTGCCTGAATGCAGAGTGTCAACTGTAAAGTTCGGTGGAGGAGGAATAATGGTCTGGGGCTGTTTTTCACTGTTTAGTTTCAGTGAAGGGAAATCTTAATGCTACAGCGTACAATGACATTCTAGACGACTGTTTGCTTCCAACTCCGTGGCAATAGTTTGGGGAAGGCCCTTTCCTGTTTCAGCATGACGATGCCCCCATGAACAAAGCGAGGTCCAGACAGAAATGGTTTGTCGAGATCGGTGTGAAAGAACTTGACCGGCCTGCACAGAGTCCTGACCTCAACCTCATTCAGCACCTTTGGGATGAATTGGAACACCCACTGTGAGCCGGGCCTAATCACCCAACATCAGTGCCCGACCTCACTAATGCTCTTGTGGCTAAATGGAAGCAAATCCCTGCAGCAATGATCCAACATCTAGTGGAAAGCCTTCCCAGAAGAGTGGAGGCTGTTGTAGCAGCAAAGAGGGACCAACTCCATATGAATGCCCGTAATTTTGAAATAAGATGTTCGACGAGCAGGTGTCCACATACTTTTGGCCATGTAGATTTATTCGATTAGTCTTTAGTTTTTAAATATCTGAAATCCATCACATCCTTTACATGTCACCCTCATAGTGATTTCAATCATGTCTACTATCTCTATTGATGGAGCTCAAGGCTGCTTTCATGACACAGGAAGCTATTCAAACATCTCTCAACCAATCAAACGTCCTCATGTGCCAGTGCACAGGTGAGCATTATACTGTAGGATTGCATTGATTTTTAGACGAACACTGACAATAACCTCATATTGGAGACAGCCTCGAAGACTTGGTTTTATATAGCGAAGAACACTCTGGCATATTTTTTTCTTAAAAGTGTTTTTTAAGGAAAACATCTTTACAAAAAGAGGTACCATGATTCAATGGTCTAAACTCAATACGTTGAAAAAAAAATCAAAATAAAAAAAACTCCTCAATGACCTTTTAGGCACTTGAAGGGAGGAAAATGAAAGAAAAACTTACTTGAACTAACATGGACAAAAAAGTATGAAATGCATGGTATAATTTACTAACTTACTTTCTCACTTTCTTTGCACATATTTATCATCCTTGTACATATGTATATACCTTTTTTCTATTTTATTATTTAATAGTTTCTACTTTATTTTACTATTTCATATTTTTTCTATTCTATTTTATTTCTATTACCTATACCACAGTGTACAGGAGTCTGCACACAAGAATGTCACCCGCTTTTGTACTCGCTGTAACTTGAAACTTGAAACTTGAATAATTGAATATGAAGTATTACCAAATACTTGATATTGATGATACCTGTGCCTATTCAGAAGAGTTAAACGGTTAAACAGTTGGCTAATTAGTTCCATTTTAAATGGATTCCCTCTTAAAAAAGCCCTTGGAGAGGACCTGCATGTGTTACAAGTTCATGGTCTGCCAGATTATGAAGACATTAAATGGCGACAAAAAATTGAGCCGATAAAAATACTGTTGTAATTTGGTGCTATGAGCTGTATCAGCCCTGGCTAGCCCTGTTTGACCCTGCTGTAGAAAGCAGACCATTGTAGTCCAGGTTCTGCAGACAAGACAGTGTGAGTGACCGTTAGACCAGACTCAGACACCAGAGACCATGAAGACTCCCTCAGGGATAAAGGAGAGAATACAAAGAGGTAATGGTGGGAGACAGAGTGGTAGGGGAACAAAGAAGTTTGTAGCTGTCGTTCGTTCTTTTTTTTTTTCTAACTCTATCCATCCTTTTGTCCGAGGGAACTGTAAGAGCCAGGAGGCCTTCGGCAACAGCTGGCAGGTAGGAAGTGAGGGAGGGAAGAAGGGAGGGAGGGAAGGAGGGAGGATGGAAGGAGATAAGGGAGGCGGGGGGGGGACAAAGACAGACAGGGAGGAGAAGGAGAGAGGGAAGGATGGATAGGTGGAGCAGAGAGTGGAGGGGTGGAAGGGATAGAGGGCAGGGTGTGGAGTGCGTGGAGTGTTTGGCCCCCAGGGGCTATCATACACACACACACACACACACACACACACACACACACACACAAACAGCAGTAGAACATGAGACTAAATGAATGAAAATATGAAAGATATGCAATGACGCAATGAAAATATACCAAAAAATTGTTGGTATGCAATAATCATTTCTTGGCAATCCTATTAATTTTCTGAGGTTATTGCGGGTAGAGCTCAACCTGGCAGACATACGCTTACACACACACACACACACACACACACACAAAACGGTAGGTCTCAGTTAACCAGAGAGTCAATAGGCTGAAGACAGACAAGTGTGATTACAGCAGATACTGTTGCTCTCACTGCTCAGTGGTTTCTCTCTCTCTCTCTCTCTCTCTCTCTCTCTCTCTCTCTCTCTCACTCACTCTCTCTCACTCAAACAGAGAGGGATGGAGAGAGGGAGAGGAGAGTAAGGGAGGGCAGGAGAAAGGAAAGGAAGCGAGAGAGAGAGAGATTGGGAAAGACAGAACAATCCAGTTGTTTGTGCTCTGCTGTCTCAGTGTCTCAGTCAAGTGAGCTGTCAACTGACAAGGTCAGACTTCAGTCAGACTCCCTATTAACTCTCTCTCTCTCTCTCTCTCTCTCTCTCTCTCTCTCTCTCTCTGAGCAGTCTTTGTCTTTAAAGTGTGAAAGACGTCTTAAAATAAATTCTTACAATTTAAGGCCTTAAAAAGTATGTAAATGTCTTTAATAATAGTGATTAGATGTCTTATTTTTTTCACCAAGATTAAAGGGAAAATCCACCCTAAAACACTGTTAAAAAACAGCTATTGGTGATGTATCTTGCATTTCTCGCTCCATTTTGTTGTTTGGTGGTGTTGGCTTGTCGAAAGGCATTCTGGGAAATGTAGGAAATCACTTAACTGAAGTAGAAGTATGCGAGATAGGTTGAGGGAAAGTGGGAATACCAAAAAAGTAAATTACAACACTTCATCACTCCTGGAATCCATTGAACATCATAGATTGACAAGGGTATATGAGTGTTTTTTGTTTTTTCTTTGTTGTTTTTTTTCATTGTATTTGTTTTCCCGAACACAATTGGACTTCACATACCTTAACAGTTCATTTCTTCTTGTCCTTTTTTCTTCTAGTGCTCATTCATAGTTTCAGAACTTTCACTACCCATGTTCAATTGAAAATAAGATAGTTTTGCAGGCTTTGTTTCTCTATTTTGGTTATTAAACTGGTCTTAATTTCAATAACAGGTAGCATTAAAAAGGTAACATGAATAAGTAAAGCTTATTATAAAAGGTAGCATTAGTAACAAGTAATGAGTAATGTGTTCATCTGTTCATCTGGACTCAGTGACTGCCACTGCAGATTCAACATGTTGAATCAAATCATACTCCTGTGGTGGTTTATATACAGGAGAAGAAGAAAGTCTTGTGCACCTTATATCACACATGGATGAATGGAAAGTGAAAGATTCCAGATGTTTTCAGTCACATTTTCTTTGTTGATTTGTTTTTTCTTGCTGAAGATGATACCATCTGTGGCCCAACATGGAAAAACCAAAATATCTGATATAAAATGGATCTAGGTTCATAACTTGAACTCAATTGCTTGGACAAAAAAAAGATTTGACTGAACTGTTACATGTATTTATTCTATTTCTTGGTGAGGATTTGATGATAGAGAACGGAGGCACATTCAGACATATGGCCTGTTGAACAATCAATAAATACGCACACACACACACACGCACACACACACACATACACACGGCGGCCAGTAGCCCCAGGACTACTAGTTCTGGCTGACTGTGGGCTGTTTGGACACAGTAGTCGTCTAGAAACAACAGATGTTATGGTGGCTTTGACTCTCCTCAATAGAGAATATTTATTCACCACACAAGGCCTTTAAAGGGACAGGGGGGAGGACACACAAGTGTATAAAGCACACTCACACACACTCACACACACACACACACACACTGTATGCACACACAAAGGTGGCAGGCAGACATGCAAATGGCAAATACACATACTCACATACATACATTCATACATGATAAAAACAGCTTAGTCACCTACTGTACACACAATGTGGGTGGGAATAGATGTAAACATACAAGAACAGTACACACACACACACACACACACACACACACACACACAGCTAAGTGGTGGTGTAAACAAGCATGGTGCCCAGTCTGTCTCCAAGCAGGTCAACTATAGCCTAATGTCATGTGCATACAGCTGACTGTGTGTGTGTGTGTGTGTGTGTGTATGTGTATTGCTGCCAGTGCCAGTAGTCCATTCACTTACACCAGGCAGGCCACAAACACTCAATCACCCGTTTATCTTGCCCTGTCTTCTCCCAGACACACACACACACACACACACACACCACCCTGACCAGGCAGATGGTTGTGCCACCCCTGCCAAAGGAGCGTGCCAACACACACACACACACACACACACACACACAAAGAGGGGGAGGGGATTGTCTGTTTCAGCTGCTCTCCTTGTCACATAGAGGTTGGCATGGAGGCTGGTATCGGCCATGCCCACTATCAATCCATCATACTCTCTCTCTCTCTCTCTCTCTCTCTCTCTCTCTCTCTTTCTGTGGGAACCCCCTTCATGCCCACCTGTTACAGTTATATAAGAGCGTATAGAAGGGTGTAAATAAGAGAAAATCCCTGAAAAAATAAAACATCAAAAGGGGAAAAAAGCCCAGTTTTGGTTTATAGTTTGTGGCAGAAATGGGGCAGGATAGACAGATAGACAGATAGATAGATAGATAGATAGATAGATAGATAGATAGATAGATTCTGTTGTTTTGATGCTGTTCATTTGATGGGTGATTTGGATGCAGTAAGCAGAACATAAACATGGTACTGAACTAGAGGGGAGGAGAGGAGGGATGGAGGTAGAGGAGGAGAGGGAGGATAGGATGGGGGGGCAGACAAAGGGGTGGAGGGAGGGAGAAATGGATGAAGACAACAGGGTAGAGAAGGAGACCGAAAGATGGAGGGAGCCAGAGAGGAATGGAAAGAGGGCGGAAGAGAGGAACAGATGTCGGGGAAGTGAAAGTGAAGTTAGGGAGAAGGGGGGGGGGGGGGGAGAGGGAAAGTGGAATGCAGGGCGGTTGAGAGATGGAAATGGTGGGAGAAAAGTAAACAGCAGACTCCAGCCAATTTGGTTTATTCACAAGGCGGCCATATTGGATTTAAATCGACTGCAAGTGGGAAACTACTAGGTTTAAAAAATAATAATTAAAAAAACCAAAATCTACTTATAATGGACTGTACTGTACTGTATATTATGACTAAAATTATTAAATGAAATAGAACTATAATATAGTGTAACAACCTAGCAATTTTAACCGGCAAAAGTCACCTAACACTAGCCTTAGCTAGCAGACGCTAACAGAAACAATTTGACTGTCAGTCAAAGTGCCACTGTGGATATGAAGCATAATGTTAGCATATTAATAATACTAAAGATAAAAGGCTGTTAATGCTGAAAAACTGGGCCTAGTTGGTTTGGAGATAAATATAAAGTTAACAACACAAAGTAGCTGACATTAGCTAAGAGAGCTAGTGTTAGCTAAAGTTATGGATCAACGTAATGCATGTTCCCTTCAACCCTGTAACCTTTGATGTGGATCTTCTCCAACTCTGTTCGTTTCTTAACAACGTCCAAGAATATTTTAACTGTTTGTCCACAGATGGTTGAGCTTGCCTCTGTTTATCAAATATGGCCACCGTGTGAATAAAGCAAATAAAGTCAATCAAACCCAGAGCTTCAGGAATGGACTCATGTTGACTTCCTAGTTAGATGAGTTACATCTTCATTTCATCTCCTTCAATTCCATTCAGTTCAAGTTTGCTGCACTGCTAGCAAGTAAGAAGACACACAGAAACCTGTAAAACACACCGGCAAGCCAGTCACTCCAGCTGGTTTCCCTTGTATAACCAATATACTGGTTTCAAACACAGTGGCAGCTTGCATAGGCCTCCACCAGTCTGACATGTTGGACTGGGAGAAAAGGGATGAGAGAGAGAGAGAGAGAGAGAGAGAGAGTGAGAGAGGCAGGAAGGGTGGGTTGTTTTGAGGCCTCTCCCAGCTGTCGTGTTGCTTCCCTGAGGCTACACACACACACACACACACACACACAGCAGGCAAACAGGCCATACAAGTAACATATATAAATCACCTCCTCAACAAAGAGAATGACTACTAATGTTAACGGACTAGACACATCACTGTGTGTGTGTGTATGTGTGTGTGTGTGTGTGTGTGTGTACAGTGTGATTGGCAGCGTACAAGTGAGCATCTGTGTGTGTTCATATGCGTGTGTGTGTGTGTGTGTGCGTATCAGTCTGAAACAGTAGTTGACTCAGACGAAACAGTGATTACTTCCCAAAGTCAACCTCCTACTTATATAACTCTCAAATCCACACACACACACACACACACACACACATACACACACACACACGTACTTTTACACTTATCCCTGTTTCCACCTTACCAAATCAACATATCCTTATAGATTACCACACACACCTTAATCTCCTCCTTAATTCCTTAATGTCTCAGGCAAAGGTACAAGCCAGCAGAACCCAGATTAGATTTAAAAAGTGGCAGCGCTAAAAAATGCCAACTTAAAGCAAAAAAAAAAAGAAAAAAAATATGGAGTCAACCGTTTGCATCAGATTTGCAAGTAAATCCAACGTGATTACACAGTGTCAGGAATGTAATGTGATATTTTTTTGCGTACAACAGAAAAAATACCAGACTGCATGCATAATATACTGTAAGATGTTGGATTTAACTACAGATCTGCAAAAAATAAATGGTGGGCTCAAAGTTTTTGATGTTTACTAGGGTGATTATTTTTTTTTTTTTTTTTTTTTTTTTACAGTGTAGAGTCAGTCTGGGTGCATGTGTGTATGAAGAGTTCATTTCCAAAATACTGTATATCTGTTATGAAAAAAAAAAAACATCATCTGAAGTTCATTTTAAATTTCTAATATAGATATGATAGAGGACGAGTCTATAAAACTGTTACCATTATGAAATGATCAAATGTGTGCTCTGTGTGTGTGTGTGTGTGTGTGTTTGCATGTGTATATCTGAAGGTAAATACCTAGCAGTCTATCCGATATAAACATCATCATTAACATCATTAAAAAATTTCGTTCTTAGTTTATGAAAATGTATGAAAGTTGCAAGACAGCAGGCAGTAGTTATATTAGCAACACACTGTAAGAAGTTACAGTGCATGACCAATATCTTTTGTTTGTTTGTCATATTGTGTTTTGTGGTTGTTAGATTGTTGTTTGTTCTGTTTTCTTTTTTTTAATCTCACCACAGATTATTGATTGCATCTCTTTTATAGTTTTTATCATTGTATTTAATCACTGTGTGTTTTCATTTGTCATCACTTTGATCCTGTTTTATCGCTGTGCAAATAAACTAATTATGCGTTAACAGCAGCATGAGATCTTGTCACTGCACATAATTGATTATTTGAATGAATAATTGTTTGACTGATTGATGTATGAACCGCACATAAGGCATTGAGCCTCCATAGGGAATATAATTTGTATAAGATAAAATTTCTAAACATTTTGGTAAAATATAGTAGTTTGTGGACACATGCTTAAATAGGCTATATATTTAGGTTATGTTAGGTTATACACTAACAAATATCAACAGCAACGACATCAGGAACGTCTCGTTTTCAGTGGACAGCCAGAACTACATAATGTCTGTGTATTTCTAATCACAAGAGCTTAAAAAGGGGTCTTACTTTGGTTAAATAACACAAAAAATACTGTAGTGCCGACGCAGCACCACCGACGTTATCCACCCGGAAGTAAGTTCTTTGTTGTTGTGACGTCACGCTGATATGGCCTATACAGTATGACATTTCCATATACTATATGTCCATATATTAGATTTCTGCATTTTGACCTTTATGTGTGCTTGAGTGTGTTTGTGTATAATATGTGAATAAGTATTTGTATGTGTGTTTGTGTGTGTGTGTGTGTGTGTGTGTGTGTGTGTGTGTGTGTGTGTGTGTGTGGGACAGGACCGCTAAGCCCGTCAACAAAGGGGTCCAGCACTGGTGTGGTCTCCCCTCTGTCTATCTCAGGTAGAGTACGTTACTGTTAATGCCCTCTAAGATCCCTCCTACGCTATCCCAGAAGCCCCCTCTCTCTCCCACAATCCTCTTTGCTCCCCGGGTCCCTAAGCACCTTGGCGTAGGGAAGGTGGCTCGCTGCGGATTGTCTTAATCTCTCCTTTTCCTTCAGAAAAGGGCTAAGCCAGCCCCGAATGTCACTCTCCCTATCATTCCAAAAACCAATTGGTTACAAGGATATATATATATATATATATATATATATATATATTTTTTTTACTCCTCTCTCTCTCTCCGTCTTCCTCTCTCTCCCTCCTATCTCTTTTTCTCTCTCTCCTCTCACTTCTCCCTCACCTTCCTCTCTCTTTCCCCTTTTTGCTTGGAGGAGTTGCGTCGACTTTCCTGGGAAATAAAATGAGGAAAGCAGAAACAACAGCTTTTATAGTGCAGGTGATGGAGGTTGTAATGGTATGTGGGCCCATGTGTGTGTGTGTGTGTGTGTGTGTGTGTGTGTGTGTGCATGACACACAATTCTGCTGTCTAAAATGATGATAACAAGCACATTTTATTTAAACTGACAAAATTAGATATGATAGGAATATTATTTGGAAATTTCAGTTTTGTTTGACATATTCTCTTCAATGGGATGAACATTGATTTGATTATTCAACATATAGGCATATCGTGATATATATATTGATATCGAAAAAAGAAATCCTTATGATTATCGTGATATTGATTTCAACTATATCGCCCAGAACTACTGGAAACCAGACTGCTTACTGCTTTAGAAAAACAAACTTTATTATTACATTATTACGTCATGGAAGCGCTCTCACTTGGTTATGGAAAGTCATGGAAAAGTCATGGAATTTTCAATCAGGGCCACAGTGGGAACCCTGTTTCCCTGTCCTTCTGTCTTACCCCTTACAAAAAATGAATTCACATGTGAAAACCCACATGTGAATTCAAAGCACATGTGGTTTTTGGACACATGTCGGTTTTTCAAATGTGAACATGTGAAATTTCCCACATGAAAATGACATTTTCACCTGTGAGTTGTCTCTTTACATGTGAAATTAAGTTCTCACATGTGAAATAAACATGTGAAAAATGTTCATGTGGAAAAAAACACTTCAGTTCAAAAACTGAATGTATGTAATTGTGTGTGCATCAGATCAGCATCATCATAAGGCAACCACCAATATTAAATATATAATAAACTTAAATACCAATATTTCACACATGAAAAGCCGGGTGAACCTTTAAAAAAGTTTGGGTGGGTTTACTCTGTCTACACGTTGCAATGAAGTTGAAGATGAACTTGGTTGACGCTGAGGTCATTCCAAGGTCACACCCGTTAAGAGTGAAATCGACAGAATAAACACCCCAAAAAACAACAACAACAACAACAACAAACTCTTTTTTTTTTCCTATTGGACCTGTAAATCCTGCGCC
>NC_136005.1:30350618-30365618 GCF_048128805.1 Centroberyx gerrardi
AGCTGCTGGAATAATCATGTCATGTAAATTACCCAGCATGCCAAGAGGCCTCTTCACCTGCAATCAGCCACACGGTGCTTCAGTCAAACCTGCTTTCAGCTAGAAACTTCACTCTGCTAAAGGAGGCGCATATTTCCAGCTCAGCCAGGAATGTAGTTTGGGACACATGTGACTGATCAGCATGTGTTAATAACTATCCTGTTGTGTTGTTATGTGGATTTAATAGCATGTCTTTAAAGGAATACAGCAAGTTTTTGGGAGATTGGACTGTTGGTCAATTTACCTGTTAAGTGATGAGAACACAGACACCAAAATCATCCATGTGTCCCCAGTAGATCATTGGCTCTGGCGCTCCATGTTAACACTTTAGCATATGCTATGTTGGGTGATAGTAGGCCACTAGCATTACCACAAAAGTGAGAATAGGAGAACTCATAGCATAGGGTGACCACATTTTCAAACCCCCAAACCGGGACCCTTAAGTGTACCGCACATTCATGCACGCGCACATGTATGCGCTTATGCACGCACCATAGGCGTTTTCATCAGGATGGGGGACAATTATATTTGTATGAATAATAGCCTGTATAAACCAGTATACATTTTAATTTAACTAAGCTCACCTTCAATCCCATGAAGAGGACGGCCCTTCTCTCCACCATCTTCTCCTGGAGATTGTTGAGGTAGGAAGCAGAATGAACAGCAGTGCCCTTCTGTTTCTCCATCACCTTTATGGTGTCATTGAAGACCATCAGTTGGTTGTGCATGAACCACATCCAGGCCTCACACACAGGGTCTTTGAGGAACTTCACAATTGCAGTGGGGGCTTTCTCCTGGGAGCTGAAATAAGACTGTAGGGCTGGATAAAGCTTCAGCACCCTCTCGACTGCAGGTCCAAGTGACAGCCAGCGGGTTTTGCTTGTTCCCAGGAGAGTGGCGTACTCGAGGTCGACAAAGGTACAGCTCTCAATGTTGCACTGGAGAGTATCGGCTGCGGTCTGTATTGCGTTGTGCGCTATGTGCCCCGCACAGCCTACTCCAACGAGGTCGTTGGTGGTGGCCTTGTTTAACTTGCAGAACACATTGTTTTCCCCTCTCCTCGCCTTTCCTCCAAAATTGGTGTTGGTGTTGTCAGCACAAAAGCCGACAACTTTGTCCATCAGGTTAAACGCACGGAGGCTACGGTGGACTTCATCGAAGAGAATTGTTGACGTCTCACCTGGGATTGATGTAAAGTCGAGGATCTTGACGTTCACCCCCTCAGTTGGTTTGAAGTACCGGATCACTATTGGAATTAGCTTCACTGCCTTGTGGTTTGAGGCATCGACAGCAACAGAGACGAGGTCGACATCCATAGTGTCCGCCTTCAGTAACTCCATAGCGTGAGGGGCAATTACATTGCTCACAATTGCCTCGGCTTTGGTGCGAGCGCATGTAAAATGCTCATCATAGAATTTTTGAATTAGACCAGCTGTACAGTCCATGGATCGAAAGCTCTGGTTGTGTTTCACCAGATAGTAACGTTAGGCAAAGGTCCCCTCCTGAGCTGCCAGTTTCAGATCACTGTCACCGGCGTTTGCCCCGCTGAAGTAGGTCGCAACAGTGCTACTACTAGCTTGTAGCCACCGCTTATGTTTGGCCGTCTTAATATGATCTTTTATGTCGGCATTTCCACCGTGCGCGACCGAAACTGTACTCTTGCAGTGTGTGCAGAATGCAGCACTTTCGTTGCCGGCTACTTCACAAAGAAAAGAGTAAGCCTTCTGGAGGTCTTTAGAAAAGAGCGACTTTCTCTTCGGCACGACAGCTAACCGTTAGCGTACTGACAGATTCTGTCAGACAGAGCCACAAGCGTCATAGGCTAGCAACAGCCTTGACAACGACACATTGATTGATTGACACACATACAGACAAATCAGTGTTGAATTCAGACGCGTGGTGCATTGTTTATGTTTTTTGATTGGGTTAGGTAATAATGAGCGGGACAGAACATGATAAACGTCTATGTAAGCGCTGAAAACAAGTATAATACTATTATTATTATTTTAATTGTGGTGAAAACCGGGACATTTTAGTGTTTTACAGATATTTGTCGGGACTCGGGACACCCATCTTGAAACCGGGACAATCCCGGACAAACCAGGACAATCCCGGACAAACCGGTACGTCTGGTCACCGTATCATAGCAGCTCTGAAGCTAAATGGTAATCTTAAATTATATGTAGCTAAAACTGGCTGTTTTGTGTAGGAGACTGGTAAAATCTATACAAAATATGATTAAAAAAAAACAACAACACTGTTTTGAACTAGCAGTGACTAGTTTCTAAGTTTTCTAGTTTTCTACTTTTTAAGTGAAGGTGGCAGGCAATGGGAGACTGCATCATTTTTTTAAATTTAGGAATCTACAGGCCATATAATAAAAAACACTAACAACCTTTTGTTATTTAATGGTCAGTCTTCGTACTTAAGATAATGCTAGTCGCCTACTATCACTCAACATAGTGTATGCTAATGTGATAGCATGGAGCACCAGAGCCAATGATCTACCAGGGATATATGGATGATTTTGGTGTCTATGTTCTCATCACTTAACATGCAAGTTGAACAATGGGCCAATCTTCCAAAAACTTGGTGTGTTCCTTTAACATATGTTGACAAGGCAAGACATCCTCCTTAACCAGACAAACAGATGTGTTGAAAAATCATATTTCCTTTTTGAGAGTGTTTAAAAGACGAATGGGGCAGACTGACAAGATAGTGGAATAATCTCAGTTGACAAGTACCACAACTAGAATGCAGTGAACAGTGAGTGGAATACTGGCAACTACAGCAACTCAATTCCTGTCAACTGCAACTAGTCACCAGCTACTGTAAGTTGCCCAATATTCATCAATCATTTTACAACAGACGATCCCATCCTCATGTCAGATGTAAGCAAAAGTTTCAAGATAGCTAACGACTTTCGCCGCCATTCTGTAATGAGTTTCACTTAAATGCCAACAATCGTTTTGCAAGAGAAGGTGTCACATTCTCTCACCCTGGAACCGGCACTCTTTACCGTCTCTGTCTCCGTCGCTGCCAAATCCGATGTCAGGCTTACGTGTACTTTACCTGCCACTGGGGAGCCATAATGCAACCTGCTAGCTTAATATGTGACAGGGCTCGTCTGTGCATAAAAATGATTAGCTGATATTGGCATACGTGCTAGTAGATGAGACTAGTTGACAGGCATGTCTCAGATTGAATGTAAAACGCAACTCACTGTTCAATGTCGGTTGGGACGGCTAGAACATGGATTAAATAAAAAATTCTTCAAAGTTACAGTTTACAGTAGCTGTGGGATATTATTTTTGTGTGGGGGGTTAGGGGGGCTGGAGCAGCAGATAACCATATGACACACAGTGTAATAAGGAATGTATTTTCTGAGTGTAAATCTCACAGTGCAGCGGTGCAGAGTCAGTCAGACAGGGTTGGACTCTAACATGGGAGCAAACCTGCGATCTTTTGGGTCACTGGATGGCGTTGGACTCCAATCTGTTACGTAACACTTCATATTTATTTGACTTTATTCAGATTGAGATCAAATCATGTACCAGCATACACATGGTAACTACAATTTATCTTTTCATCTCTCATAGATAGACACACAAATCATGAAAAGTGGGTTTGTATCTATGTGTTTTTGTATCTTCGTCAGCCTCTCTTCTTCTGGTCCAATCAGCTGCCCCTCCTTTCATTTAACGTAACACTCTGTGACATGTTCCTATATATAAATGCCAGTATTGCGACTCTATCGCCTTCTGCTATTGCGCAATTGTGATTCAACCTATACTCAGTTCATGAAAGCTTTTCCATTTGCTTGTTCTAAACGCCCGGCATCTGGTAGTGACATCACAGTACTGGACACACTTTGATTGACAGGTGATCTCTGGGAAGAGCAGTACAGAAACACCACAGCAATGAGCGGCGAGCACCAAAGATGGAGACAAAACCAAAAAAACAGGGATGAGGATTACCACTTTAATGGTAAGGGTTTTTTCTAAATATTCCACTGTGAAAGGAATTATAATAAAAAATGGCACTATCTCTGGCTGAGCTGCTTTCCACCATTACATTTCATTGTTTCCCTCACTGCTGCTTTTGATGCATGTAACTTAATAAGTGTATGGTTTTTTTTTCCACAGGGGATTACATGTAACACCGGATTTACATACACAACGTCACAAGTGCAAGGAATGTTGCCGCTCATCCCTCTGAAACACTGAGCCGCCTGGTTGTAGTGACATTTAGCAGTGTTGCTCTCTTTGTCTCAGTAGTGAAGGAGTGGATGGTTGCTTTCTACACTTCACACAAACAGTGTGTGTGTGTGTGTTTGTGGGTGCTGTGTGTGTGTGTGTGTGTGTGTCTGTTTGTCAGTCAGTCTGTGCGTTCCCATGTCACACACTTCCATTATGTCTCACCTGAGTCACATGACCTGAGACATCCACGGGCTGCATCTCACACACACACACACACACACACACACACACACACACACACACACACAAACTTACGTTTAGGCCCATTCACCTGGGTGGGCCTGTCTGTCTGGCAGCAGTGTGCGGATTAGACCAGAGATTAGACTGACAAAACACACACACAACAACAGGAGGAAGTCAGGGCAATGTGTGTGTGTGAGAGAGAGAGAGAGGGGGGGGGGGGGGGGGGAGTGTGCACATACATACGTGCGTGCATGCGGCGTTTTCTCGTGTGGCCCTCGCAGAAATCTTTCAGACAAGTTTGCACTTCCTCTCCTCTAAGTCGTCCGCCCATTCAAGTCAAATCTTTTATTAATCCTTTAAGTTAACGGCGCATTCCATTCGAATCTGGCTTTAAAACTTTATGCTAACTGTGCATTCCATTCACGCCAACTCATCCAGAAGGCTGTTACACTGAACCCAAACAGGAAATGATAATTGTTTTTCAGAAGGTTGAGTCTTACCTGCAGTGCTTCCCTGCCCTCGGCCTAATTTTAGTCTTTAATCCTCGTTTCATACGCCCAATCCTGACTCGCCCTGAGTCTGACACTTTCCCCGGGTTCAACAACAACATCAACAACAGTCGGTTGCCGCAGGATTTATACACTTTCCCCAAGAGTGGCTGATGAATCATTTCAGGTCATGGCTTTCTGAGGCAAAGCAGGAGGCCAATATTGGCATCAGAAGACAACTGGGAAATGACACAAAATCTAAATAGGTAACAGGGACAAAAGTATAATGATGAAACACTGTTGGTCATAATTGTTCATTATCAAACGTTCATTTTCCAGCATCTCTCTGAGCCTTACCAAGAACAGGCTGTTTCTGTCTCTGTGTCTTTAAGGCTCATTAATATTAACGACCCTCTGTTCTGATTGGCTAACCGTTTCAAGAGTGAAACGTGAGACACCGCGGCCCGGCAGCTACAGGTAGGGAAAACTCTCCGGTAATAAACAATGACAACCGCTCAACCGCTTTGAAAAAAACACTTTGTTAGTCTATTATTTCTTACAAAAATGATAATGAGCGAACCTTTGTGACGCCACAAAGTTACGGAAGTCCAAACGGCTCGTTTAGATGCTCGCTTTTCTAATATGGATTGTGTGAATTTAGTTGGCGACCGTGCGTTTTGATACTTTCACCATGTTTAGATAGCACATCCAACTCCTTTATAATCACAGAGGCAAGGGGAATCCTGTTTTACACAATATGCAAAAGTGCTGTGAACAAAGCAAATGTATTAACAAACAATCTGCCACCAAAAAGGGAAGACTTGCACTGCTGGTTCCATAAAGGCAGAAATAACCCAAGATTATGTAACATTAATATTATCATATAACAAAGTGACACTATAGGCTTGAATGTCCACTCAACAGTTAAAGGAATACACTAATCATGCCATGTAAATTACCCAGCATGCCAAGAGGCCTCTTCACCTGCAATCAGCCACACGGTGCTTCAGTCAAACCTGCTTTCAGCTAGAAACTTCACTCTGCTAAAGGAGGCGCATATTTCCAGCTCAGCCAGGAATGTAGTTTGGGACACATGTGACTGATCAGCATGTGTTAATAACTATCCTGTTGTGTTGTTATGTGGATTTAATAGCATGTCTTTAAAGGAATACAGCAAGTTTTTGGGAGTTGGTCCATTGGTCAATTTACCTGTTAAGAACATAGACACCAAAATCATCCATGTGTCCCTGTTAGATCATTGGCTCTGGTGCTCCATTCTAACACTTTAGCATATGCTATGTTGAGTGATAGTAGGCTCCATGCTAACACTTACCATCCACTATGTTGAGTGATAGTAGGCGACTAGCATTATCTGAAAAGCGAGAAAATGAGCAGCTCCAAAGCTAAATGCTAAGTAATCTTAAATGATATGTGGTTACATTTGTGTAGTCTTTTGTGTAGCATATTGGTCAAAAATAGCATACTGTTTTGAACTAGCAGGGACTACTTTCTCTGTTTCTATATGAAGGGAACATTGTGGGTGATGGGAGACTCTGTAGGCTACATTTAAAAATCACTCAACATAGCGTAAGCTAAAGTGTTAGCATGCAGCACTGGAGCCAACGATCTACCGGGGACACATGGATGATTTTGGTGTCTGTGTTCTCATCATTTAACAGGTAAGTTGACCGACGGGACAATCTCACAAAACCTCAGTATATTTCCTTTAAAGGACTGATAAATGCACCATCGAATTCAAAGCCGAAAGGACACGTACTAGCTAACAGGCTTGAAACAGCTGTGTCTGTTGGGCAGGGTCTGTGGTCAGGTCAGTGCTGTCAGTGCTGTGAACTCCCTCAGCGCTGTCGGTCCAGATCAATGTCAAAAGCCTAAAGCCTCATCTGTCACTGGACTCATTGTCAGCACACTGTAGTGGACCAGGCTCATTCCAATCTGTCTGGCCTGGGTGTGTGTGTGTGTGTGTGTGGGGGGGGGGGGGGGGGGGGGGGGGGGGGGGACAGCGCTAGCAGACTAGGGGTGTGGGATACTTCATGTTTACCTTGGACATTATTACCTAGAGTTGTAGAGGCAGGTAAACACATTCCAGCCTTTCCCTTTAGCCTGTGCATGTGTGTGTGTTTGCATACGTGTGCGGTGTGTGTAGGCTGCACACATATGCACGCCTGCCTGTCTGTGTTCATGCATACGTGTGTGTGTGTGTGTGTGTGTGTGTGTGTGTGTGTGTGTGTGTGTGTGTTTGCGTGTAGCCCGGCCTTTTCAAGCCCTTTGTGAACGTGTATTGTCTGGGCCGCTGATAGAAGTGGTTTTGGGGAGGGGCGGAAGTTTCCGGAAGGTATTTGTCCGGAGCGAGGGCGGCTCTGCCCTGAGACTAAACACAAGCCAACACAGGTAACACAGAGGGAGGCTTAGCGGGGCTCAGGAGAGACACGACATAAACTGGACCGACAGGACCCGGCCCAGACTCGTTCAAGACAATGCCGCCGTTAATGTGACATCACATATATAGGCTACATATACACAGAGGTGGGAAGTAACAAAGTAAAGATATTTTCTGTTTCTGTACTTAAATAAGATTTTCAAGTATCTGTACTTTTCTTTCACTTAAGACTTTTTACTTTCACTCACTACATTTCTCATCTCTTTCTCATCTGGGATTCAGAGGAACGCTCAACAGAAAACCAGTTCAGAACATTACAAATGGCATTTTTTACAGGACGGCTTTACTTTTATTCTTTAGGTAAATTTAACCCTCCTACGCCTTTTATGTTTGGGGCCAAATTGACCCCAGACATTTAAACCTACAAAAAACGTCACTAAAATAGTCTTTCAAAGAGCTGAGACAGGACCTCATTGGCAGAACATCTTAAAACTCAAAGAGAAATGGTGTGTGCATGTGTCTTATATTATTGGCCCTAAAGCATAGGAACATTTTTGAAAGATCAAAAAATTGCATGGGAAAGTTTCCTCAGTATCAGTCAAAACAAAGAGAAAAAAAATGTGTATGTATATATATTTTTTATTTTTTTATTTTCTCTGGTTTTATAAGGTTTTATAAGGCTTTGTATACAAAGTGTGTACAGGACCTTGAAAACATATCATCATGTTAAATTTTATGTTTACCTGTTTTCTCCATAAAATTAGTAAGCTGGGAAAATAATGTTAATCATGTTTTTAGAGACGTTAAATGTTGAATGGGGTCAAATTGACCCAAAACATAATAGGAAGGTTAAGACCCATGTACTTTTAGGCTTTGACTTGACTAAAGGATTTGAAATGGTACTTAAAGTTTTACCAGAGGATATTTTTAGATGGGTACTTGCACTTTAACTTGTGTGAAGAATTTGTGTTCTTCTACCATCTTTGCATATATCAATAAGCATACATACTGTATATGGAAGTGACCTTTTCACAACTTTCTCATGTGACAGTAACTCAAAACGCTGTTGTTTTTACACTGCAATTATGAAAATCTTATGTTTCACGATCACATTTTGGCATTTCCTGCATCAAGAGATCAACTTAACGATGGAAATGTTGATATATGTATATGTATTTTTTTCTTTCTGTGGCTGGGCTACGTTTTTGTTTAGGTCTGGATCACAGATTGGGCTTTTTACTGTAACGGCTGCTATTCACGGCAGAAGTCAAAGCCTGCAAACAATGCTCATAAAGTTCAAAACCATTCATCTTTTTTGCTGCAGGGTAAAAAGGTCAAGGAACGTTCTTCTTTTCATCGCCGCTTTTCCGCGCTCCTCTCCAGCCACTAATACCCAGCATTTTAATAACACAGGTGCATTCATCGCTATGTAAAGCTTCAGCTGAAAAGTGCAAAGTGTATTTCAGTGTTTTTTGTTTTTTTTTACCGAAGTTTTCTCAAGGAGAAGAGGACCTTGGCTTTTTTTTGACGTTCTGCTTTTCCAGCGGTTACGTTCCCACATTGTCTCTTGAGTGTCTGGTTCCTCAACCTTTGCAACAAAAAAAATGATTTTCAATCTGAAACCATGTGACAGTAAAATCCACGGTTGAAATTTTATTAGGCTGGGAAGGCCTGCTTGTTTGGGTGGCAGACTGCATGTTCACTAGTAGGGGAAACACAGGTAAATGCCAGTATACCCAAAAGTTGCACATAGGTGATTTAAGCCTTTCCTTTCCTTTCCTTTCCTTTCCTTTCCTTTCCTTTCCTTTCCTTTCCTCTCTTCTAGGGTGGTCTGGACTGATCTCTTAACTCTGACACACCAGTCAAAACACCACAGACCTGGTGTGTGTGTGTGTGTGTGTGTGTGTGTGAGAGAGAGAGAGAGAGAGAGAGGGCCTGATTCTGAACTCATAACAGCTAGACAAGGTTTTAACGCACCACTGTTTAGGGTTTCATCAAGCGTTAAAGTGTATTAAGGGGGGAGAACAACCTTCGTGGGAAAAAGGGGTTTTCTACATGAAGGAAAATCTTTTTATTTCATTCTTGGATTAAAACTATCTTCCCTCATGCTCTCCCAAACTGTATTGCACATGTAAACATACCGGCAGCTCCACCACAGAAACTACAAAGGTAACTGCAGATGTTTTTTCGAATACAGTGAGAGTCGAATATAGCAGTGATTCTCAACCTTTTTCATATCAAGGACCCCTAATTTAGTCCACATTAGGGCCACAGACCCCATTTGATGAGATTTTGTCTCTCAAACCCAAATCTGAGAATATGTTTATTGTTAGATATGATTTTGTCCAGAATTCCATGACTATCTGTATTGTAGGTAGAGAGATAACAGAGAAACTATGATGAAAACAGTCATTCTTCTACATTCTCTAATTGTGTTAACTTCTTGTAAATGAAATAATGCTGAAGTTTAACGATTCATCAATTTGCTGGGGACCCCCTGGAACCCCCTCAAGGACACCTGGTGGTCCCCGGACCCCATGTTGAGAACCACTGGAATACAGCATAGTAAGTGGTCAAACTATCAAAGTTATATGAAGGTAGGGTATTTAAAAAAAAGAATAAATGAATGCTTTTCTGAAATTATAATGATTTTTTCATATATATATTGATTATGTTTGCTTTATGATTTATTTCTTTATTTACCATGGCACGGCTGAACACAACACGTTAGTTCTGAGTGGGTTTCGCGGACCCTAAGGCCACGAAACTTACTCAGCATTCCGACGACAACGCAACCAAAACTTCCAATTCATCAGGGGGCGGGGAAAAAAACAAAACAAAACATACATCAAAGCAAACTATTATAACAGCGATATGTATAATAGGAAATGGGATTTGAGGTTTTAATCTTTGCCTTGGCCCGTGTCCAGCACACCTGGCCCGGCTCACACAAACACACAAACAGGATCCTCAAAGACTTACAGATACAAATTGGCAACAGAGAACACTAAACAGTTGTGTAAAGCCGGGCTCAGTCGCTTCCTTTATATACAACCATCTCTGTGGTTACAGCTTTCTCTCTCTCTCTCTCTCTCTCTCTCTCTTTCTCTCTCTCTCTCTCTCTCCTCAAAGGAAGAAAGGGAAGGGAGGATCGCGGCCGGGGCAGACAGAGAGAAAAGAGAAGAGTTGACGGAGGAGGAACTGGGAGATTTTTCAGAACGCGAGACAAAAGGATGGGGGAACATGAAAAGATCGGTGCGAGAGACAAAAGGGATGGGAGAGGGAGAAAGTGATGGGACGGAGGTGAAGGGAAAGAAAGGAAAGGAAGGAAGAAAGAAAGAAAGAAAGATTTTTCCTCCTCCTGTTCTTGACATGGTGTCAGCCATTGCTATCAGGGTTAGGAAAACACATCAGAGATTTGTTTGCTCTGTGAGAATAAACTAGCCAGAGCAACGCCCTGCATCTCTCTCTCTCTCTCGCTCTCTCTCTCTCTCTCTCTCTCTCTCTCTCTCTCTCTCTCACACACACACACACACACACACACGCAGAGAAAAACAAAGTGTACGGGGCAGGTTGGGTCTTGCAGCAGGGAAACAGTTTGCGGAGCAGACAGAGAGAGTGAGAGGCATTAGTGGGTTGATCTAAGGCGTGGTCCACATTCACTAACCTACCTGGTCATATGAGAGAGAGAGAGAGACAGAGAGAGAGAGACAGAGAGAGAGAAGAAAAACAGAGAGAGAGTTAAAGTAAAACTACACATTTTTCTGAAAATAAAATGTCAGTTTTGCTGCTGTTGAGTGATAGTCGTGTATAAAAGGATAATAATCAAATAACAATAAAGATGATTCATGCATACAAAATCATATTATATATAGGTAATAAACAGAGCCGGGCGGCCCCGCAAATTACGCAAGGGCCCTGCCTCCCCCTCGTGTCAAAGCGTGTGTCAATGTTTACAACTTCGATGAGAGGATGAAGCGGAACTATCCTTCTGGTCACGAAAAGAGGAAAAAAAAACACAGCAATCAGGTAAACTTGTGTTCTCTCCTCTCCAAGTTTGATGTCAGCAAATAACAGTAATATTAAGTTGATGTGCTAGCTTGCAGTGCATCTCTCTCTAGTCTGTCTGTGTCTTGCTTGCTTGCCAGCCACTTCCAGGGCTGTGTTCTGTGACTTTGTGCCTGACAAAAGTGAGAAAAAGAGTGAAATACAACTATTTATTACGTCTGATAAATGCCAACGGGCAACGGTGTTTATAGACTGCAGCTCGGAAAAGATAACCGCGTCGCACATGAACATACGTTCATATGCGCGTGCACAAAATGAAACTCGCGCTTTCCAGCAGCAACCTCTGTGGGGACCAGACAATATATGGGCGTGATGGCACTCCTCATAGGCGCACATCAGTTTAAAACAAGACAATGATTATCTAGTCTCTCAGTCAAGGTTTAGTTACAACTCTGGACTAATGCAAGATGGAAAGCAATGGATTGACATTGACTATTGATTAAATATTGAATTTAAAATGTTGATTAGCTGGGCATACTGGCAATATGGATGCACATTTCTCAGTAAATAATAACCATCAAGTATTCAGCCAAGCCATAGTATAAATAGTATTTTATATTTGAAAATGTATAAAAGGAAATCTGGGGGAGCCAGTTTGAATGGGCCTGATGCAGCTGATAAAATTAATAATAGTATTGTTATCTATAATTTACAGGTGCCATGCTTAAGTTTGTCAGTAGGTTTTATTTTACTATTTTGAGACATAAAGCTGCAGCCATAGCCTATAGGCTTATGTTTACATTGTATAGCCAAAGCTAATTGTATAATATTGTGAGGACTGGACTAATTACCAGGCAGCAGAGCCAAAGCTCAGTGTTATATTTCATTATTTTCTACATTTTATATTTTCTACAATTTCTTATTTATGTTAATGTTAATATTCACTTATCTTAAGATTCTATAGAAAATATTCTATTCAATAAATATTGTTTGTTTATACCTCATTCTGTTCTGTATAGGTCTACTTATTCTTAGACCGACAGATGGAGCAAACTGTTTCAAAGGAGGGAGGATTGTAGTGGGAGCACTGGGGTGTCAGGTGTGACTGTGTGGCAATGGCAAATGGTTTACATGGCTCACGGGTCAGGTAGGAGGGCCCCTTAGCAGAATTTTGCTTAGGGCCCCAGGGAGGTCAGGACCGGCTCTGGTAATAAATCAAACTGCAATTTTTTTATGATTTGAGTAGAAAAAGTAAAAACAAACAGTGATGGACAGCTAAAGAACATACAGGGAGGCGACAGCAAGCTGTGTTTCATTTCTATAATTAGATTAGCTATATCAACAGCACTCTAGCACACACACACACACACACACACACGCACACAGCGGTTCTGTGTGTGAGTGACTAGCTAACATTCTCTAACCCCCTAATAAGCTTTAGTGATGTCATTAATGCCATATGAGAAGTATTAAAAACACTCATCTGTTTGTCTCTCTGCATGTCTGTGTGTGTGTTGTGTGTATATGACAGAACGTGTGTGTGTGTGTGTGTGTGTGTGTGTGTGTGTGTGTGTGTGTCTGACCTGTCACTGGTACAGTAGTACATGCCTTGTCTGTCTGTGTGTCAGCCTAGTGAACACAAACATAAAGCCCTCATTAAAATACTGTTAATCCCTTCAGATGATATACAACCTGCCTCCACGCGCACACACAAGGTGATTTGTCATCCAGGTGAGTAAGAGTGAGGTGATAATAGGCTGTGTCTTACTGTAAAACATTAGGGCTTATTTTTTCTGTGGGTTTCCTCTAGTGGTAACACACACACACTCTCACACACACACACACACACACACACACACACACACGCACACACAGTAAATCCACACAGTTCAAATCCTGAGTTGAACAAAATTACAAAAATGAACACTCAAGATAATTCAGTAGTAATGAAGCTGACACAAATAAAAATGTCCATCTTAACAAGTCATTTAGTCTCATATTCAGTAGTAAAATCGTTTTTTTCTGAAATCAAAAGAAAAATGTCACCATTGGTGTGACAAAATTCTGCTTGTTTCCAATACACTTTCACAGGAATCTTCCAGAAACAAGCGTCAATATCATGAAGCAAACGTGAAATGATCTCACCCCATGGGAAGAATCTCTCAGTTTTACCAAAAAAATTGGATTTTAAGACTCAATACTAGAATTATGACATGTTAAGGTGATATATTGTATTCCACCATCCTATACATTTCAACAACAAATCAGCTGAATGCAGAATGAGGTGGAAGTTTTCCCCTCCACCCAGGGAAGGAGGACATATTTGACATGAGTATCCACTTGTATGTCATTATTGACACTCTTGTTAGCTTGACATTAGTGGAATGTGCAAGTGAGGCGGTTGCACTGTGGTACGACCCAGAGCCACAAGTCTATCAGGGTAAAATCTTGAACACGCAGGTGGTAGAAAAGCTTTTCATAACTTGGTCATCCGGTGACAGAGGACTGCTCTTGTCCTTGTAATCGAGAGCTCGCTCTCCACGTTTTACATAAAGGCTGAATTGAACTGGAAAAATAAGTAGAGGCGTCTGCGAGTGAAACACCGAGCGCTCACTGCTCTATGTTGTACTCTATGGTGTACAACAGTGATGTGCTGTTTGTCTGTCTTTTACTGATTCCACAACATTCAAAGTGACATGTACAGCTGACATTGGGTCTTCTTCATGGAACGTGCATACGATCAGATTCCGAACGTTCCCCCTAAACATTTCGGCATTCATCATTTCTTTCTTGTGTTTGGAAACATGCGTGCGGGGAGATATGCTGAGGAGGTTTCTACTTAAAACTTTCATCTTAAGTTTTCTTTATGCAAAGTCCTCATATTAACAACAAAATGTGTTTCAATAAGACCGAGTGCGAGTGTGCAGCCAAACCTGACAATGGTGCATTTGCTGTTATTGGAGCAGCCTTGAGGACAGAGCGTGTCTTTAGGGATGGGGCAGTTATCTGAGAACGATGAATAGCTCGTGATGCGCTTTCGATTACTGGGGACTCGGTGCTCAAGCATCTTTACCAGGTGCTGCTGGACCCAACGTTATTCTTATATAGCCTAAGGTCTGAAATTGCCATCTGATGGAGATGCTGCTTGAATTAAACCAGTGTCCAACTCTGCTGATGACTGGACACCTGCCTCTTCTATTATTCCGATCCTTTTGACAGTGCCCTGCCCTCCACCTGTAGCTAATAAACTGCGTCTAGTTCGAGTCAGGCTATAGCCTACGCTTTTTAGATTCTAACCTTAAGTCAAACCATTTCTTTTTTATTTCATTCTAGGTGTGTGTTGCAGCATTGACAGCATCAGTAAGTAACTTTTTTTTTTCTTGGTTGCTTTAACTCCACAGCTTACACGTATTTTTTCTCTCATTCCCAACACTTGTATTTCAGTTGTCTCTTGAACATCCACTAAAAAACAGCAAAATATGCATGAGCGTCAACATTGAAATCACCTAGTTCAGTCACCTAGTACTGAACATTTCTCCAACTTACAAAAGCTGCAGCTTCCCTAATGGTTTATGTTTGTTTACCATTTGTCTTCCAGGCTTGATTTTCCAATTAAAAAGCATGT
>NC_136005.1:30370618-30418118 GCF_048128805.1 Centroberyx gerrardi
CTCAGGATTAAACATGTTTATCAATTATCACTCCATCTTGCCTCTAGCTCTCAGCATGCCGCACAGCTAATTGAATCATTAAACAATCGCTGCTCCTCAGGGAGTGTGTGTGGTGTGTATGTGTGTGTGTGTGGTGTGTGTGTGTGTCAGTGAAGGGGGGGGGGGGGGGGCTTGTTTGCAAACATGATGATGCCCTCGGGTGCCTGCGATGCACTTGTCAGATATGTTTATTAATTTATGACACACACACACACACACACGCACTCACACACACAGATGGGTCCTGGCAGAGGCTGGTAGCACCATGTGTCGGTCACAGCTGGGGGGCTTCTCCTGTTCTCACACTGGTGCTTGTCCTGGTGTGTGTGTGTGTGTGTGTGTGTGTGTGTGTGTGTGTGTGTGTGTTAAATAAAGATGTTCTATTTCCCCCCTGTCGTGAAAATATGTCCTATCCTCCTACACAGATACTGTAACAAGATAGACAGGGATAGATAAATATAGATTGATTTTCAAAAAACTATACAGTTTTATGTTATGAAACATATTCAGATGGGCAGATTTTTTTGTGCTTAGTGTGAATCGAATGTACATTTATACAGACTGGAATCCAAGTACAGTATTTTCTTTTGTTGCTACTTTGAACCCATGTTATTTTATTTTTTTCAATTCATAAAATCTGAAAGGATGAGCGCTTAATATTTCCAGTAGTTTCTGATATGTAGTATGGTTATAATTACAAGTGATAATATGTGAGTCTTTCTCAATGGGAGTAAGTTATAAATATCCCAGTTTTTGCTCTTTCTTTAGTACCACATTTCCGTGACTTGCAATTTTTTATACATTTTTGAGAAACCCGCCGCAAAATCAAGCATTTTTCATAAAAAAACTTGAAAAATCACAAAACCCTGGAGGCACCGCTCCATGCCGTTATACCACATGTGGCTTTATCTTCTTCTGTATGTGTGAATGTATGTTGAAAAGAGAGAAAACCAGAAGGAAAGAGGATAGAAAAGGGAGTGACATGAAGATTATGGGGAGACATTCAGAGATTCAGGGAGAGTAAAAAGGAGCAAGATCCCCCCTTCCCCACCGCTCCCCTCGCTCCCCCAACCCCGGGACCGATTCGTCACCGCGACAACCGTCACCCCCCACCTTATTCTGGGATGTCCTGTAGTTATGTTCTTCAATTATGTCTCCCTCTTTAATGTCGCGGCTGTACATCCATATTTAGTCAACCGCTGCAATTTTAGCTGCTGCGTTGAAATGCAACCGTCTCGCCCTGGAATCAAAGGACAGATAGAGCGTCCCGAGGCACACAGAGAGAGAGATTTGCATTTATTTCTATATTCTTCCAGGCTACATCTGCAATTTGAGCCACAACAGGGAGATTTTTCAGCATGCCAAGCAACTTTCAAGGAAAATGTGAGGTAAGGCAATTTATCCACTGTACGGCGAGCGATATTTTATTTTTGTCTGCACTGTAATCCCTAAAAATAAAATATGTATATTATTAAAAGTGGATGGGAGGAAGGAGGACGTGGAAATCTGTCGCAACAATTATGTGTCAGGTGTAAAGTGAAGGTAAAAAGGCTCGGTGTGAATTAAAGCGCTCCTATTGTTGATTCTTTATCACCAGCTTTCTAGTAAAGAGATATTGCACAGGCACTGATGCATAGGCAGACATACACATGTGACACACATGTGCACACACACACACACACACACAAGTAAAATGCAAGTATTTCTGTGAGGCTGGGAGGGAAATCCATTCAAAAAACCTGCTTGATATAATATTTATCGAGTTAGGTGGGAGCCAACTGTCCGATTTCCATTCAGGTTCCTGAAGCCAAAGCGATAATTCAGAATCCAGAGGCCCGAAAATCACTCCCACCCTCTGTCCCTCCAATCAAAATGGAAGCAAGGATTTGAAATAATAAGTCTAGCCAATCAGAGTCAGAGGAGATGAATGGAGTAAACATCTCTAGCCAATAAGGACTGATATTGACTCGGTGTATAGAGGATAATTGAATTTCTCTGAGTGGAAAGCTGTGGTATTATCCTTTAATTTGAACAATATGAGCATGAGGATTCGGCCACACTAGTCGACACTGGCCCAGGTCACGCCTGACAGTAAAATTTCAGTGAAGATTTACAAATATTGTGACCTGCAGTGGGTAAAGAATGCACATAAACTAGTTCATTTCAAAAAAAAGATGATGACATTCCACTGTATAAAAAGATCATATACATAATCCTTTTTCCTCTCCATCCATCTGATTCAAAATGAGCAGTGCTATTAATGTTTATTAAAGGTCCCTAATACACTTATGAATTTGTTTTCAAATGAGCAGTCTCACAATAAGGCTCTGGGGTGATTTTCAAACAAAAGTAGTGTAACTAATCGGGTGTTTCTTGACTGAATTGGAAAAATATCAGTGCAGAACAGTCACACTGCTGAAACCCTATTGGTGGCCAGTAGCAGCTCCTCTTAAATCTATGGAATCTTGGATGGATGGAGTTATGAAAATGCAACAAATTTAAAGGTGCAATACGTAAGGTTTTTACTGCCCCATAGCACAAAATGATAATATATCTGTCGGGGGTTGATAGGTTTTGTTCATCAATACCAGTAACTCAACATACTTCACCAGGTGCTGAGATTTCTGGCTTTGAAAGCTCACTTTGTGGCCCATACTCTGTTTTGGAACAAAATTGGAGTTTCAAGACACTCCCAATCCCTTAGCCCCACTTACTTGCATTTTCAACTGCTGTAAGATGGAAGATGGTGCGCGACACATTTCAGAAGGCTAAAAAGCCTCATTCTCAAGCCCAAAAAATCAAATGATAAAGCAGTATTATTCCGGTATTTATCATGGTGATATAGTACCTCTTCACTAGATGTTTCTATTGGATCTCTGCTTCTATTGGGAAAATGTGACTTTATTATTTATGTCAACTACAGGCCACCATAAACTGTGCTGGAGACCTGTCGACGATTTTGCAATTTCATGGTCGGCAATAGAGGTTGATACAAGCCATAGATTACTTATTCTACATATTCTCCACTTTCCAGAGTTTTATTTTGTGTCTTGAGGTCCATTCAAAGCTGTGTGTGTGGTGTCATGTACCAAAAACACTCTCAATCCATTTTTACACCAGGCTGTTTCTGTCGCTGTGTCTTTAAGGCTCATTAATATTAACGACCCCTCTGTTCTGATTGGCTAACCGTTTCAAGAGTGAAACGTGAGACACCGCAGCCCAGCAGCTACAGGTAGGGAAAACTCTCCGGTAATAAACAATGACAACCGCTCAACCGCTTTGAAAAAAACACTTTGTTAGTCTATTATTTCTTACAAAAATGATAATGAGCGAACTTTTGTGACGACACAAAGTTACGGAAGTCCAAACGGCTCGTTTAGAGGCTCGCTTTTCTAATATGTGGATTTAGTTGCTGACCGTGCGTTTTGATACTTTCACCAAGTAGGGGGAAGGGGAATCCAACTGCTCAAACAAACAATAAACATCCTTGATCGCATACTCATAAACAGTGAATATAGAAAAAATTCAGTTACTATGAACGGGCTCCTTTAAAATTGACCTTGCCAGTGTATGTGAGGGTATACCAGCGCTTAATATTCACCTGATTTGTTTATATATTAGTGGAGATGACTTTTCAAAGTGTGATAAATTTTTTTAGTTACACATGGTGACTCAAGGTGTGTAAGGAAATGAATAAAAGAGCAGAACACTAAACCACAGGGGGAACTGGTTGAAACGATGTGATCTGAGCAAGGGCGTCACTTTGTGTTGAAAAGTGGTGGGGACATAAGGGCTCAGATGAAAAAAAATTGCAACATATGCGATTTTAGGCAATGTAATGGGGGGATCGGTATGAGGTCAGAGTAGATAATTACGGCGAGAAAAAAATTGCATAACGGCGCATCAAAAGGGCAGGCTACTGCAGAGTCGACAATACGAAAATACTCAGCATAAAACGCACAACGTCGACCGCACAAGTAGACCTACAGTCATCCATATGCATCACATCCACAGCTGCAACACCATGTCAATCCAACAATGCCAATATCACATCTACTGTAGAGAGCACCAGTGCATGTCAGTCAGCCCAGCGATAACAATATCCAATATCACTGCCCTAAAATATGACAAAGTAGAAACAACTGAAGGAATAACGTTAACAGAGCTGCAGTTCCAGTCCCTAAAGGTGCATGTTCAAGGCCAATTACACCTACAAAACCTGCTCAGAAGTGTCAGAAATCATGAGGAACATGGTACCCGAGGTCCGTGGTCTCTTCAATCAAGTTGAGGCACTTGTGCGTTTGCTGCTCGTCGTCCCTGCCTCATCTGCTGAGGCGGAGAGAAGCTTCAGTGCCTTAAGACGCCTGAAGACCTGGCTTCGCTCTTCAATTCAAACCCGACTCAACAGCGTGGCTGTTTGTCATGTTCACAGAGAGAGAACGGAAAACTTGGACAAGAAGAAACTGTGTCAAGAATTTGTAAAATTTACTGATCGGTGCATGCACGTTTTTGGGTCATTTTAGAATCAGTAGGCTAGGGGGGATTTAAAAAAAAAAAAAAAATTCTCAAAGCATTCTCATTTGTTAGTTAACATTTCTTGGTGCAAGCTATTTTTCAGAACATTTTTAACAAATTATGCTTTTAAAAAGTGATGGGGACAAAATCGGCCATTTCAAAAAGTGGTGGGGACATGTCCCCAGCGTCCCCAGTGTAAATGACACCTATGGATCTGAGTTGGTTTCTGTTCCATTTCCATGTAGCTAATCCTTCAGCCTTGCTGCTGTAGTGGATATGCATAATCTGGAAGATGTTTGATTGAGTCTAAGTTGATTTAAGGAAGCTCAGGTGAGAACAGCCACTACTCTTTAGTAATAGAGTTAAGGCCTGCGGGTGTGTGTGTGTGTGTGTGTGTGTGTGTGTGTGTGTGTAGGTGTGTGTGTGTGTGTGTGTGTGTGTGTGAAGAAATATCATACGTAGTCAGAAATTTGAGAACATTAATAAAACAAAACGCAAAGCAAACACAGCACAGGTGCCCCTTTCTCCCTCACATACACACACACACACACACACAGAGGAATCTTCCTGAGCTGGAGGTGGCCGCGGGCCAAGAGAGGTGTGTGAGAGATGTGTTGCGTGCAGAAGGTAGTCCTCACAGGTGTGACAGGATGACCCAGGATGACACACACACACACACACACACACCTACACACACACACACACACACACACACACACACACCTACACACACACACACACACACACACACACAAATATGAGTGAATAAGTGGAGAGAAAGAGAGATAAAACAGGAGAATACAGGCCCAGTGCCAGAAAATCCATTTGTCTGATCCAGTTGACATGTGTACCTCCTCTCAAAGTTGGTGATTTTAATTCATATCATTTATTTTTATTTGATCTTTAATGTAATATTCTCAGATTTTGGCCTGAGAGTAGACTCAGAAGCAGGTGAGAGTGGACAGTGTGGTTTGATTCTCAGGTTATAAACCATACAAACTACATTTACACTCCATGAAAGTGTTGGATATCTTTAAGCCAGTGGTGTAAATCAAATTTATATTTTGTAACTGTCTATTTGTTCTTTGTTTTTCCATCCTTCCCTTCTCTTGAGTGTTGTTTATGTAGGTTACAAATCTAATTTTCTATAATGTATATTTCTCTGTGTGTCTGCACATTACTCCCACACACATGTATTATAATTATTATAAGTATTATAAGTGGCCGATACAGATGCAGTCATCATTAGCTGGGTATTTTTTTTGCGAGTTATGATGTATTGAATCACAAATGCTGAAGAAGTCACTAAAATCTACTTAATATCACAAAACGGTTTTTACACTCACTTGAAGCGGGGAAGTTTTGAAGTCTTATGTATTGTAAGAACTACTTTGACATCAAACTAATCAGATTTATTGGGGGAAACTGGCTGGTTCTGAATCAACTTGCTACTGTGGCGTGTTGACAAAAAAACAGAGATCAGCAATTACCATTAAGCCATATTCTGCGCAGTCACATCCATAATAACTTCAAAATCGCCAGATCAAAGTAATGGGATTAACTTGAGCCACAAAGGTTACTTCAAAAGACGCATTCAGACGCACGCAGACGCCCACGCACACCGGCGCTACACGCAAGCCAACCTGTTGTTACAGATTGTCGGCCTGATATGAGAGGGTGTTATCTGAAAAAACAAGATGTGATATTTGGAAGTGAAAACACGCAGAGGAAGCTAATTAATCGGCTTGTTGAGGACATGAGGAAAACACACTGTGCCTTGTGTTCCCCTCCCTCTCCGCAGCACCTGGGTCTCAAATGTCAGACCTGTTTTACCTAGAACTGCAGTGTGGCTAAACAAACTGTGTGTGTGTGTGTGTGTGTGTGTGTGTGTGTGTGTGTGGGGGGGGGTGTCAGAGAGAGTGAGTGATTTTCAAGCATAAATTATGAAGCAAAACACTCACATGTTCAACTCGCTGGTTACAACAGTGTTGACAGAAACAAAGAAAGAAAAGAATGAGTTTAACACCAAAAGTAACAGACAGACTAAACAACTGACTGACTGACCGACAGGCTACTGGACGGACAAAATGACAGGCTGGCAGGCATAGAGACAGGTGGACAGACTGACTGAAGCCAAAGCCAGACTCTAGCCCACAATGCTGTGTGAACTCGGCATGCTAACAACGCTAACGAGGAGTTTTAGGAAACCGGAGGAAAAAATGTTAAAACTACTGTGTTAGTTTGTTGTATAAGGCGACGGCATATGGACATAATGAATTTTCAGTTTATCTGAATGTGATTTCTGCTCTCTGGTTCTCTTCATCCCTTCTACGGAGAACCCGGTAACGTTAGGCTTCTGGGCTAGCTAGCTACCGTTAGCAAACATAGCTTATAGCATATTACACACTGACTATACGAAAATGTGCTTTTTTAAAAATTGAGTATATCTTGTCTTATCATCATAAAAAGATTTAGCTATATATATATTGCTATATGCATCTCTATATCGCAGCAGTCCATGTAACAGATGAGGAACCCAGAGGTACGTTCTCCTGTCACATTATCGAAACTCGAAAATTTGTGAATGAAGAGGATTATCTGTTGATTTGATGAGCTGATTTATACAAAATTATTTTTACCACACCAGACGACTGCGCAAGTAACTGTGATCGAGGGTCACAAAATGCTAACTAGCTAACTAAGGCTAACAGTAATTTCGTACTGTTAGCATTTTGTAACCCTCGATCAAATCACTTTTTTTATAGTGGTACAGTCGTCTGACAACAGAAACAGAAACATATGTCAGTGACAACACCTGTATTGTGTTATACATTATGTTGAAACATAAAATAAGTGATCACAGACAGAGTTATGGTTGTTTGTTGAGCATGTTGAAATTCAGCTCTTCTTGGAACAACAAAACCAGATCCTCTTTAGCATGCAATCTGTGGGAATAGTTTCAATAGGATGATCGTGCCTGTATGTTTGATCACTGCAAATGCCCTATCTTTGAATTTAGAAAAAACAATGCAAATGAATTTAGACTGTATAGAGCGGGCTTGGCAGAATGCACCACTCCACTGAGCAGAAAGGTATTTTTAAATGCTAAGTGTGAGTGGCCTATTGGCCCTGCACATCTGACCCCTGCTGTACAACAGAGAGACTGGAGTTTACACAAGTCAGTCATTAGCATGGGAATACACACTCACACACACAAGCATGTTCACTTGCACACATTCATGCACACACACACTGTACAGACACACAAGAAAATACACTTGCAGTCATACATGAGCACACATACACCAACTTAAGTACGTAGACTTGTGCACATTTACAGCTATGTGCCGCATGTATACACACACACATTCACACACACACACAGTCAGGCAGGTGGTGTTGATGAAGGGGGTGGTTATTGCCTAAGAGGGAGGGGTTTGGCTCTGTGACTGACAGGCCATTAGTTATCAGGGTTTGGTCAATCGTCTTGTTGACTGACGTCAGAGCAAAGGAACGCACCTACTACTAAATATAACACACACCTGCTCACACACACACACACACACACGCATGCTTATATGCATGAATGAATATCCAGACACACACATGTATTGAAGGTGTTAGGAAATGCACGCGCACATACAGGCACTCACGTGCATACACAAGCATACTTAAATGAATACACACATTCAGAAATTCGCACTTTGACCTTCAACAAATACCTGTCTTCCCATCGGACACACGGCATACAGAAACTCCACTGCACCAGGAAATGTTTTTATCATGTGAACAGAAACAGTTATTTACAATTGTCAGGTCAAACCTGATTAACATTATATGTATTTGCAGCTGGGAGGTCAAACTGTATAATAGAGCTTCATATTCATATTCAGTTTCAGTTGTATTCACCTGGTAACCATGCAGGTAACCATTTGAACTCTGCGATTCAAGAGACAGGAACTTCTCGTTTCCATCATGAAGGCATCGAACGCTCTGACCGACTCTAAATTAGTGGCCTTCGCCTTTTCTTTACATTTAGCCACATGAGGAAGGCAAATCTTACAGACTGTGAATGATCGGGAACAATCAAGGCTGTGGGATGAAATAAGATCGGGGTGATCCTGGTGATCCATGAATCCATCAATTCAAAACTGGCAGGCGGATAAAAGTGAAAAAAAAAAAGAGCGATTCAGGGTTTTTGGATCCAGTCAAACATTTTGCCAAAACTGAAATCTTGATCTTGACTTTTCAAGTAAGACTCTTAGGTTTTACAGTAAAGGCCCGAAACATACTGCTTGGCATCGGCGCAGACGTCTAGTGAGGTGACACATGGTAAGAGCAAACAGTACTTTTTTTGCATGAGCTTGCGTCCCAGAAAGAGATTTTAAAGGTGCTGTGTGTATCATTTTAACAGCAATAAATCACTTTCAAATCAATTCTCAGACATCGGTATAATAACTGTAAACAAACAAGACAATCATAGAGAAGACTGGAGGCCTCTACCTGCGACTGCATTTTACATTGTGAGATAATGGGTAGTTTTGGATGGAAATCTGCTGGATTGCTTTACGGCACAAAACAGGAAGAGGGTGTGTCCTTCCAGAGCAAACGGAGCTAAAGCTTTCAGAAGTTCTAATGGCAGATGGTGGAAGGAGTGAAAGGCCGATGGAAAAATCACTTCCGACATGTTTGTCCTCTTCAATAAAGACAAAGAGAAAGCAAACACATCCAAAGCGAGGCAAGGGAGGTGGAGGAGGGGCAGGTAGCAACAGGGTTTATGGGATATATGGTGTTAGTTTTGAGAAACACTAGCGCTAACAACACCACTGGCATGAGAGAGAGGTTACCAATCATCTCCCCCATGGTCTCATTTGTCAGGTATCAGAAAAAGAAAAAAGGTAAAGAAAAATGCTAATATAGCACATTTACATTTACTTCAAATTGTGCCCCAAGATTTAAAAAACGGAAAAATAAAAACACATCTACCCTTCAAACCGTTTAAATTGATATCTGGCCTAGTGGCCCACTTTTTTTGATAAAAAGTTGTCTGCAATGTTAGTTGACGTTAGCATGATGAACAAGATACAGACACAATGAAAACCCAGCAACACTCTGACCGAATGGTGTGGCGCTAACAAAGACCTGAACGCACAAATGTTTGCTGCCAGATAGCGCGAAAGAAATTACTTATGATGATAATGAATGTGACGCAGAGATAGTTTATTTGTTTAAACACACACATACACACACACACACAGACGCATACTCTATCTCTCTCTCACAGACACACACATACATACACATGTGCTTGATGAAAATGAAACAGCGATAAATGCGTACTCACTACGCTCAATTAATAGCATTGCTTCAAATCAGTCATGCAATTACCAAACACAAAATCACTGCCCTTTAAAGATACGGTAATGGTGACAACTAGCTTTTCTAAAAAAAAACAGATAGTGGCGTTGCCTCGATAGATGCCGGCGAACAATACCAAAATCATTTTCTTAATTATCTCCTCTGGAACTAATGTTGCAGATACGTGTGTGAATTAATTATTGGAGCTTGATATGAGAGAGAAAGAGCAAGAGAGAGAGCAGCATTATCCAGCGGAATCTTTTTTTTTCGTGCGGCATTCATTAAGGCGAAGGCAACTGTCAGTCAACGCGACGAGACAAAACCCTGATTCCCAAAATCAAATTAGCGCTGAAAACAGAGAGAGAGAGGGGACGGAAATCAACAAAAGACAGCCGAGACCTTATTATGAACGTCAATGAGAGACAAATTGCAGGAGAGAATGTTTCTTTCTTCCGTTTGTCGTGTTTCAGTTTTGTCATCTCTTCTGTCCCCTTTTTTTTTTCCTCCATACAGTCGCTTTTCTGTAGGCAGCTCTCTCCTCTCTCCTCTGGTTGGGGGTCAGCCTCCTTTCAGGGCATCACTCTCTCTTTAGCAGCTTGGCATAATGAACATGACCTTGTGGCTCTCTCTCTCTCTCACACACACACACACACACGCACACACACACAGTCAGCTCTAGGTCCTCTGTTTCTTCTCTCTCTTTCTCATCCTCTTCCTCTGTGTCTGTGATGGAGGTGACTGACTGATCACACTTCAAATAAAAAGCTGTTGTGTTCTACTTTGTTGATGTGTGTTTTTACTGAATGCTCCCTAGTGTGTGTGTGTTACCTCTCCACAGTTAATCATTCACAATGTCCTTTGTCTTCCTCAGATTACCTCAGAACCATTTCTCCAGGATGCTGCGTGTTCATATGTTTTCGTTGCAGGGTGAAGGCCGGAGGGTGGATGGGGTGAGGGGAAAAATAATACGCCATTTCCCTCCAATACAATACAGGTAATGACACAGAGACTATCATTAGCCACAAGCCAAATGCATGAAAATGTTATCTGTAGCTGCCAAGTCTGTCCAATTTACGATCCAAATCTGCAGGTGGTCAACCAGTGTTCTAAAACTGCTGGAAAGCAAACCTATGTAAGGGGCTGGGATGTTTCTATTAATCAGCTGGGAATGATGCTTTCAGGAAGAATGATCTGTGTGACTTTCAATAACGATTTGACTTCTTGGGTTTGATGCCTGTCGTCACCTTGATTAGGCAGCAAGCACCAAAAACGACCACGATGGAAACAAGTCCAGGACATTTTTGTGTTATCCTTGAGTTTAGCAGACAATCCACAAAGCATGGCTACTGTAGGTGTGTTTGGCAGGCTCATAAAGCAGGGCGGGAATGTTGTATTGACCAATCAGATGATTGGTCTGGAACTACCTGCTGTATAATACCCTTTAAAGCTGCACTGGAAACTTCACACACAGCAGCCCCAAATAGCGGTGGAGTAGCTGTTTGACTTGATAGCTGTTTGAAGACTTCAGAACTCAGGGGTGCAGGTGGTGAAAAAGTTCAGCCAATGTTGTTGAGTCCAGCTTGTATTTTGCTCTTAAGTTTCAATTTGTTTTCTGAGAACATTTCCTGCCAGTGACTACAAATTACCTTGAGCAAATATAGAAAAATATGTGGGGTCACAATTAGGGGATACGGGACGCTCTTCCCTATTCCAGCCTTACTTCATGATTTAGGCTGACAAGACTGGTGTATTTCTACATTAAAATCTTGCCTAGCGCAGCTTTAAGGACCTAAACTGTCTCCATGGTGAGTGTCCTTAGAGCAGGATTTACCCGCCACTAAGCAGTGAAGTCCTCCTCAGTATATCTCTCAGATACTGATGCACTGAAGCCCCTAGCCGCCCATCGCCACCTCAGCCCTTGTCGGTTTCTGGATTCTGTCCTGTCCTACATAAGGGCTAGGATTTCTCACGTGCTAAGCCGAGTGAAGGCCACCCCTATCTCCGATACTAAGCGCAGAAGTCCCTAGCCGCCCATGGCCAACCTAGTCTCTCGCAAGCTCAATAAAACCTGCTATCTCTGGACTCTCTTCTGCCCTATATGAGTCTACATTAGGCTAGGATTCCCTATCTGGACGATATTAGGACGTGAAACCCTTAGTTGCCCATCCCCACCCCATAACCTGTCTATCTCTGGATTCTGGGCTGTCCTTCACACAACTTATTTCTCAGCTACAAAGGAGTGAAGACCTTTGTACACATCAAAGCCCATACTATGTATAACAAGTATGTTTTGTCCCCTGAATGATTGGACGGAAGTATTAGGTTATAACTATAACCCCAGTTCCCTGAAAGAGTCGGGGATGCAGCTTATTTCACTCAAGCTGTGTACCCTAATTGACAAATGCAGAATCATTTCTCTGTCCCGTAACTATTCTAAAACGATTCCCTGCTACCTCAGCTCCTGTCCAGTTGTCTCTGGTTTCTGTATTGTCTTACAGTCTATATCAGTCCAAGTGCTAAGCAGCTGTATCTCCTGTCTCCTGGCTACCAAGGAATTGAATTGATGGGGTTGATACTTTCAAGAAAGGCAAATTGGCAAAATGAAATTGGAATTATCTGGATAAAACCATCACTCTTATTTGTTGGCAAAGTTGCATTGCCTCCAAATGTTGCCCATGTGCCAATTTGTTTAGGAGAGTAGAATTAGGGTTGATCCATTGGTAGCTATATAATAATTCATAATAAATAATTCATTTGTAACCCTTCATAGAACAATAAAGAACTGTCTAAACAGGAAGACCCCTGTTTACACAGCTGGGAGAAACTGTAATAGGTGCAATAAGAGGTTAAATATTACAGATATATTCTGTAATATTCTGTAATGACAGAGTCAAGCAAAAATGACCATTCCAAGAATCAGAAGTATATGCTGAAGCCCACAGTAAAGTTAAACCTCATCTCTATCTCTGCCTGTATTAGCATAGCTACACCGTGCCTGGGAACACTTAACTTAGATCACCTATACTTAGCCCTCCATCATCCATAAAGATGGATATAAATCTTCTTTACCCCCCACTGCTACTCTTCTCTCTCTCTCTCTCCATCTTCTTTAATAGCCTTTTCTGATCTCCAATCTGCTCAATCCACCTGGATCCATGAAGCTGTAGAATGATCCAGAAAGCTTAGTTAGGAATGACTCCCAGACTCCCACAGGCAACCTCAGGGCAACAATTTTCAGGTGAAGAATGGAAATATGATTAACGGACAGTATCGGTGCAGTGTGCTTGCTGGTCATGAAAAAGTTTTCAAATGTCTTAAATCTGTTCGTATGATCATATAACAGGCATAGAATACAGTTAAATATAGCATTTTACATTAAATTAAATTTTACAGGTCTTTAAAATGTTGTGGTTTCTTGGGTGTTGTTTGTCTGAGAAGCTCTACAATTCTTTTGATTTTCATGTTTATTTCATTCTCAGTGGCATTAGAAAAGACCTTAAAAATGTGACATGGAACCAAGGTTAAACTTGCAGACACTCTGGGGTGATGCAGTGGGCTTTGGATAAAATATAGAATGGAAAAATTATGGGATGGGACACTCTTCTCTATTGCAGCTCCACGATTTAGTCTGATATAGATGTGCATATTTTTGGCACCATCTAAACTGCCTCTTATTATTGCTCTTGTATCATTTCACAAAGGCAGGCAGACATGTTTTGGTGTCATTTTGTCACTGTCTTACTACAGTTTCTCTGTCTCTGAATGTGTTTTTCTGTCAGTGTGCAGTAACGCTCCTCACTGGCTGTCAGTGTACGTACACAGTGTGCATGGTATACAAGTCTATCCATCATAACATCTGTCAGCGGAGCTGTACAGTACACAGGGTTATCAACAACTACCCACCCGTCAATGACCACAGAGCTGTGATAAGTCTTCATAGCTCCTCAACACCTTGTGTCACACACACACACACACACACACACACACACATCCATCAGTTTCTACTGCATCACAGTGTTGTGTCAGAGTTCAAACTCTGTCAGCCAATTAGGTGATAAGGGCTGACATAAATAGGGTGGACCTTTCTTTACTCTGTGTGTGTGTGTGTGTGTGTGCGTGTGTGCGTGCATGATCTCTCTGATCTTGTTATCGACCGTGCCGACGGCAGTTCAAATGAATGCCTTCACACTTTTGCACACACACACACACACACACCAAAACTCCTGAGTGGACAAACGAGGCGGCTGCTTGACTCTCTCTTTATTTTTCCTTCACTCTCCCTCTCTGTCTTCTTCTCTCACTTTTTCTTTTAGCATTTTTTCTCTCCCTATCCACTGTAGCCTATTCCTTCCTTTTCTCTCTCTCTCTCTCTCTCTCTCTCTCTCTCTGAGTCTAGATACGGTTGCGGAAAGCAGTAACGACAGATGAGGAGAAATCCAAAATGAAGGATTTGAAGGTGTTTAAGTCGCGCACGCTCAAACACCAAGGCAAACAAAATGAGCCGGTATCTACAAACATATAGATTCCCTATTATTGGAGCACAAAACAGCTTCCTCCTGCGGTGAGAGAGGTAGCGAGCGGGATTAAACGAGAGAGTGTGTGTGTGTGCGGGAGAGATGGAGAGAGAGAGAATGGAGGGAACGAGAGATAACGGCAGGTTCATTAAAAAACGAGTGCCGTTGCGTCGTTTGGCAAGCTGCAGCGTTCAATGGAGACACGCCGCTCCATTTCCATATGAACTGAGAGATGGGGGGGGCGCACAGGTAGAGACCGAACGACAACCCCCTGAACACACACACACACACACACACACACAAAGACATATACATTACATGGATGCTCACATTATGGATACTCATGCATGTATACACTTTATACTCATACATACACTCTCTCTCTTTCTCACACACACAGACACACACACACACCCTCCACATGCATACCTCACCCCTGCACACACACACACACACACACGCTCCACCCTTCACACACACTCGCGCTCACCCACTTACTCACTCGCTCCACCTTGCACACACATTCACACCTCATCCCTTCACACACGTAGACATCATCCCCGCACACACGCACGCACACGCGCACCCTCCACCCTCGACACACACCTTCCACCCCACCCCTTCATTAATACTCCCCTCTCTCCGAGGCGAAGGAGAAAGCCCTCCAATTATAAGCGACTCCTCGGCAGACGGGCTCAGCGCTGCATTTATGAGGAGCTCATTTGGCTAAGCAGGGCTAAACACGGCGCATCGGGTGTGTGTGTGTGTGTGTGTGTGTGTGGTGGGGTGGGGTGGGGGGGCAGAGAGGACAAGAGGAAGATGCAGGTCTCTCTCTCCCTCTCTCTGTTTCTCTCTCGCTCTCTCTCTGTGTGTGTGTGTGACATTAAAGGGAACATCCCCCTATTCTGTCCTAATCCAAACTGATTTGAGATGGCAAGGGGGTTTCAGAAGTAGCAGCAGCGCTTGGATTATTTGTTTATGGTGGGGGGGGGGGGGGGGGGGGGGGGGCCCGGAATGCCTCTGCCTCCCCAGATTTACCGTCTTATACCGTCTGCGCGGCGCTTAATCGCCTCTCTTCCCCCAAACACAGCCCCATTTACAGTTCAAAGCGACGGAGCCTATATCTATCGCCGGCTATATTACGATTAGTATTAATATCATCACCATATTCAGGGGCTGAGGAGTCTCAGAGGGAAAGGGGGGGGTTGGGTAGGATCACGACAATGTTGTTGCTGCCCGAGTACGACGGCGGCAGCGGCGGCGGCGGCTTGCTCTTTGAAAACATGACCTTAGCCCGCTGGAAGCGCGAGGAGACGTTTTCGCTTTAATCGTAGCTGCGGCTTGGCCCGGTTGGGACGGTTAGAGCTGTTACTCAGCACTTTCACAGATGGAGTTTTTTTTTTTCTCCCCCCCACCCATGTTGGAAATTAGACAAAGTCTCATTCCTCTCTGCTTTTTCACGGAGGTCACGTATTACACAGTGATTTTACACCCAGGGGACCTCAAAGGGGCAATACTACGGTAAATAATTTGAATAACAGGTGTCCGATACTGCAGCCTTGGCGTCCAAATGTGAAAAATGTAACTTTTCGATTGCAGTTTTCGCCGATGCCGCTCTGTTAGCGGGTCACCTATGTGGAATACAGGTCTTGTACAGTTAACCAGTTGTGTATGTTGAGGCTCAAACTGGGGTCCGAGGACCTCCAGGGGTCCTTGAGGGGGTTCCAGGGTTCCCCAGAAGAAGAAGGAACAGTTAAGTTTCACTGTTATTTGATTCCCTGGAGGTTAGCGCAATGAGAGAATCTGAATAACTGCTTTCAGAGGTTTCACTGGCAGTAGTTATAACTCCACCTTCATATAGATATATATAGATATGCAGCTCCATACTACATCACAACAAACAACAACTAGGACTCCATGGTCTAATACGCATCTATTTGGGGGTCAACCCCTCCCTAAGGGTATATGAGGGGAGTGTTGGGTTAGATTACATTAGGGTGGAGGTGAGGGGAGAGTTGCATTATGGGTCAGGAAGGTCCATATCAGGCTGTGATGGAGTTTGAACCTGAGAGTTCAAACACTGTAGAGCAAACAAAAAGTAGAGAAAGAAAATGAGAAAGGGAGGAAGCAGAGGAAATGTAAGTAGAGGGAAAATTGTTGAAGCAGCGCTAAAGCGAATTTTGGAAAAGACCGATTCAGAAAAAGAGTGTGATTTTCAGAGAGAGAGAGAGTGCTGGAAAGGGAAAAAAGGCGAGGATAATAATTGCCCTCCCTCTGCGGCACTCTGGTGTTTAAAGTGTGTTTTTACGTCTCTGCGTCGCCGCGCCGAGCAGCGGGCGTCCCTGGCGCGGCGCCAAGCCCCATCTCTCCTCTCTGGGCCCAATAACCACCCAGCTATCTGCACCTGCTCCAATTATTATCCTATTAGCAACAAATACCGCACAATTACCGCCAGAAACCCTCACACCCAGGCCGCCGCTGGGCTGCTAAAACCCAGGGAGAGATAAATTAGCGGGGAGCAGCAACAGCAGCGATCAGACGGCAATTAATCAGCAGAGACACATCTCGCAGTGCGGAGAACACAGACAGAAGCCCAACACCTTTGGCTCTAATGGAGAGGTGAAGGGGAGGGGAGGGGGGTGGAGTGGGAGTGGGAGGGAGCGTGGGGGATGCAGCGTAATTGGGCGAAGAGTTGTGTTTTATTTCCAGTTGGTGCTTCATGGGTGGACTGAGTTTCACCACCCCGGGGTCCTGGAAACCCATTCAAAAGCCGCTGTGGGATTTCAAAAAATGCACACAAACTGAAAGAAAACTAACACCGAAACCGTGCGGGAAACCGATGAAAATTGCGAAAAGTAAAAAAAAGAGAGAGGTCCGCACACAAAACAATGCATATGCAAAGATGTGTTCTTGTCGTCTGGGGGAAGAAATACCAGAGGCGGTCTCAAACTTAGGCAAAAGACAAGAATAGAATGAATATAAGTGTGGCTGATAGGAATATGAGCATCGCCTCTAAGCTGAGCCTCAACTTGGAGGTAATGTATAGAAAGGATGGAGTGAAAGGGGTGAATGTTGGGATTCAGGAGGCCCATCCTTATCTTTGCCCGAGGGCCCCAAATCCCTAAGTCCGCCCCTGACTAATACACAAACTTGACTTTTCCTTGGCATTGTCTGCCAACTGCTGCTGTGGCACCTGAATTTCCCCAAGGGGATCAATAAAGTGCCATCTTATCTTATCTTATCTTTTAACCCCTTGTACCCTGACTTTACCTTTAAATTTCCCCTTAAGTAGCTTCAAAGTTAGAAAAAAAAAATCCTAACTGTACAACAACATCACATCCATATTCTCTATCTGCTGTTCCAACTCTTTCTTGAAGCTCTATAGCTGCTTATATTGAATGAAATATTCAAATACAAGACGCCATGTTTTTATGGCTGCACCTTTACATCAAATGGAAAAAATCTCGATGTTTGTGCATCATTTTATACACATTTCCCTGTAATTCAGCATGACACATTTGGTGTCTTTGGAAAACTTGTTATCTTGACTAGAATTTAAAATAAAGTTCTGTGGGTTTGATGGACCCAGTGGCGGGTCCGGCAAGGCGGAGGAGATTAAAGCCTTCTTCAGTGTGTCGTACTCTTTCCTGATGCTTTTAGCGCCCTAAAATTGTGCCCTGGTATTTCTGTAGTATTTCTGTTTTATGTTCCGTCATGTCTTTCCATCATCGTCCTGACATCCAGGCAGACAAAGATTACAGGCATGCTGCCAAAATAAACACTTCGCCTGACAACGTGTCGGCTGCCGCTTGCCTTGTCCTGATAGGCCACAAATGTCCAGCTGATACAAAAGGAAAACTAGAGTAAAAAAAAAAAAACGTTCCCAGCACGCCAAAATGTACCTGCTACACACACACACACGCAAAAATAAAAACCCCACTAGTATTCATATTCAAATGAAAATTCTTATCTTTCAAATTGTGGCTATTCCCTTCAGTTGCTTTTAATGCATGTCGGAGAGATTGAAAACTAGGTGAGGAGAGAGAGAGAGAGATGGAAAGGGAGAGAGGGAGAGAGAGAGAGAGAGAGAGAGAGAGAGATGCTGAAAGGAGAATTTGGGTGAGCCCGAGGCGTAAAGGTGTCATCAGACCCTCTCCCCCAACAATTTATCAGCCTAAAATGTGACAAACAGACAGACTGACAGACAGACCGACCGACAGACAAATTTCTGTCGCCGGCCGCTAGCCACGCCCATGATGGCTGTCAAAACAGCAGTTAGGAGGAGAGAGAGAGAGAGGGAGAGAGAGAGAGATAAAGAGAACATTGAGAGGCAGAGGGAGAGAGAGAGACGTGAAGATGTGTCTATCTCTCCCTCTCTCTGTCTCTTTCTTTAATGAAACAGTGGTGTGCTTTCGGAGACAGTTAAAGCTGACAGAAGCACTCAAGTTCTGGCCAAGAGGTCTCTCTCTCTCTCTCGCATACACACACACACACACACACACACACACACACTCAAATCATTTTTGGGGAATGTCATGCAGCAAACATGTAATGTGTCCTTTGGTCTGTGAGACACACTGGGTTCTTTGATAGCCCTCTCTCTCTCTCTCTCTCTCTCTCTCTCTCTCTCTCTCTCTCTCTCTCTGTGTGTGTATGTGTGTGTGTGTGTGTGTGTGCGTGTGTGTGCGTGGCCTCAGGCTAGACCAGCCGGCTGCTCTCCAGACTGATTCACACAAGGCGAAGGTCAACCAGAATTCCTCCAAGGTCTCTCATGCTCTGTCCTTCTCTGTCTGTACTTCAGTCTTCTTTTCCTCCATCCGTCTCTCTCTCTCTCTCTCTCTCTCTCTCTCTCTCTCTCTCTCTCTCTCTCTCCATCTCCTTCTCTCCGTCTTGGTCTGTCCTTGTCTGTCTAACTCTTTTTCCGTCCATCTTACCTCTTGTTTGTGTCTCTGTTTGTCCCTTTTTTTGATCTGGTATTTAAAAAATGGTAGATGTGATTGAGAGCACCCATGGATATTCTGGGAAGAAGTGTACATTTTCTCATTCATGATAGATAGCTGAAGACAAATAAAGCTAATTTACATATGAAAACTCAAACCATCTTTCTGTGGATCCACAAAATCAGTCTGCCATTCCCCAGTCTATGGAAAACGTCCAGATTTTAAATCTTGATGACATCCCAGGTTGGACTTTACAGTTTCTGACTTTGGGAGAGAGTTGTTGAGAGGTAATCATCTTTAAATGTAAAATGTCCATGTGTTCTCTTGTGTTCTTGTGTTTTCATTGGCAGCCATGTTGGCTCCACAGTCCCACTGTGTCTGTTGGCAAGGTGGTACAGCAATATATGAAAAGGTGCTTCCTGCTTTCTATCACACTGTAAAAAATGTTATTTAGTCTAATATTCGGTCTTAAAATTATTTTTTTTCTTAAACCAAGTGAAGATTTTTGCCAGTGAGATAATTCTACTTGTTTTCAATGCCATTTCACTTGTTTCAGGAACTTCCCACTTGGAAATTCCTATTTCCCACCTCAGAGCATCCTAGTGGTTGAGGTGGGAACCATGGAAGTGTTATATTGGTGGGAACCGCGTTGCACGTTCCCGACTAGGAATTACGATCTTGAGGGCTGTTCAAATGGATTTTCCTCATTCAGATTTAGGAAATTTCCCAGTTGTCTTGAACGTACCATAAAAGAAGCTTTGTTAGACCAAGTTATGTCCCTACTTTTGAGAGGAGCTGCTGCTTGATCCCATAGACTTTTGAATTGAGCCAAGCTAAACCTTCCTATTCCTACAAAGTGCACAAACATAAAAATAGGCATCCACACTGAACTATCCCTTTAAAGGTCCCATATCATGTAAAACAGGATTCCCCTTGCCTCTGTGATTATAAAGGAGTTGGATGGTCTATCTAAACATGGTGAAAGTATCAAAACGCACGGTCAGCAACTAAGCGAGCCTCTAAACGAGCCGTTTGGACTTCCGTAACTTTGTGGCCTCACAAAGGTTCGCTCATTATCATTTTTGTAAGAAATAATAGACTAACAAAGTGTTTTTTTCAAAGCGGTTGAGCGGTTGTCATTGTTTATTACCGGAGAGTTTTCCCTACCTGTAGCTGCCGGGCCGCGGTGTCTCACGTTTCACTCTTGAAACGGTTAGCCAATCAGAACAGAGGGGTCGTTAATATTAATGAGCCTTAAAGACACAGTGACAGAAACAGCCTGTTCTTGGTAAGGCTCAGAGAGATGCTGGAAAATGAAGGTGTAAAAATGGATTGAGAGTGTTTTTGGTACATGGCACCACACACACAGCTTTGAATGGACCTCAAGACACAAAATAAAACTCTGGAAAGTGGAGGATATGGGACCTTGGAAACAATCAATCTGCTATTCATGTTATACAGAAAAAAAACAATGCAATTTCTGTGAGCATGTGACAAAAGGCAAGCTAAAGTCATTATGGTACAATGATCATCAGGCATTTCATTTCCATAGCATTCAGTGTTATCAATACAGGGCGAGAGGGTTAGTTGCCATGTAAGTTTGGATCCTATAGCACATGGTTTTTATTTCACCATGGTGTAAATTTTATTAATGGCTGGTTACGTATCTGCATCCATAAATTGCATTTATAAATTAGTTCTTGGCAATATTACAACCTCACCAAACTCTTTCTATCAATGGCTCTGTGTTTCCATTGTGTGTGTGAGTGTGTGTGTGTGATCAAAGCCACTGGGTTCGTGTCCGTACTGATAAAGTTGGATTAGTTGGGTCTGCTGAGCAAATAACCGGCCTGGCTTTGGAACTCTCCAACACACACACACACATACTTTCACTGTGGCAGCCGCTTCTTAAGGAAGGAAGCAAGCTGAGGCCACTGAAGCCTCATCTCTGATTAGATTCCTGTGCGTGTGTGTGTGTGTGTGTGTGTGTGTGTGTGTGTGTGTAGTGCACCCACTTCAAGTGAAGTAGATCAACTCAATATCCAAATAAGATTTAATTATTAGACTTATTAGAGATGTAGTTGGCAGTGGGAGGAGTCAAAACAAATCTGATTCCAGTCCCTGTAACTTTAGCTAAGCATGACAGACTTGTCTGCGTTCTTCTTGTCTGGTGTTCATACAGTTAGAAACCAGTGAAGAAATAGCTCAATATGATGATATGTCGTTATTTGGTGCCACCAGAGTTCAAATGAAATGTGTTTGAATACACCACTCCAAACATGCTCAATGTAGATTGAGAAAGCCAAAAATGTATTTAGAATCTACGAGCGGCTTTTTGAAATCCTTTAAAATTGTGATTTAAAGGCCTTTCGATGAGACCAAGATGTCACCTGAAATGAGATAGATTTCTTTAGGTCTGTTTTTCATGTTAGTGTGTTCTAATTTTGACACACATTACAAAACCAATCTCCTATCTGAGTTCATTTTTTTCTCCAACCTGAAATTTTGCTCTGTATAAGAGCATCTGCCCAATGAGTAAAATATAGAAAATTGGTAAAGTAGATGTTGTTTGCTTTGAACAGAGACAGTGAGTGTGTGGCATCTTGATTTTTTAATTGTTGATTGAGTTTTGACACTTCTCTCGCATTAGAAATGTAATATGTTTCAATTGATATATAGTAGTGCACAGTGGAGAGTGACATGAGAGAAGGGAGAGAGAAAAAGAAAGTGGGGCCAGATTCTACACCTCCATGTAGTGGGTACTATGTCTTCACCTTTAATACCTGCATGTCCTTTTCCATCTCTTCTATCCGTTCTGTTCTTTTTTGTCTTCTTATCTGGAGGTTTTCCAGTGAAGGATTGGTAGCTTAGATAATGGAGAGTGCACCTGTGGAGTGACACATAAAAATACAAACGCACACATACACACCTATGTAAGTAAGCATAATGCAGGCATGCACACTGACACATACAAACTGAGATCAAAGGCTTACTTATGAGCCAATGTGTGTGTGTGTGTGTGTGTGTGTGTGTGTGTGTGTGTGTTTTGAAAGAAATCAGCCAACATGCTCAAACACTTTCGACGCTACAGGCTAATTAATAACTACCTGGTGTGTAGCCAAGTTCTCAAGAATGGGAAAATATGTAATGCTGGAGATTTTTTGTCTTGCAAGTGTAAATGCTTTTTTCCTGTTTGGAAAAGGTTACCCACCTGTTGTCATCATAAGAGTTATTCATTCAGAAAATAGACTCGCTTCATTTTACAGGTCCGGTACCATGTAAATACATTTGAATTACTATTGAATTGTAGAAAACAGACTCGCTTCATTTTACAGGTCCGGTACTATGTAAATACATATGAACACAAATATGTTGTTGTATAATTATTTTTTTGTTAATGAACAGTTCATATGTTGTTAGTAATTAAAGTTTTTTTTTTTGTTAATTAGCTAATTTGCTAAATTAGGAATTGTTCATATGTTGTTAGGGACCTGTAAAATGAAGGGTTACCATTTAAACTTATAATTCTGGCTATTTTCAACCCGAGTCTTATTTTCCTACGATTAACTGTGTTCATCACTTAGTCCAAAAAGCCCTGAAAACCCTCATACTGCAATAGGACGTTCCTATCCAACGTCCGCTTTTCCACTGCCTGAAACGTGCGTGCGTTGTGTAGAAAAATAAGGCCCAGCTTGAAAATGACCGAAATTATCCTTTAACACTCCATGGTGTATACAAGTCGTTCATTAAGTGTTCCTAAATATGAAATGCAAATCATATGTATGACAAGTTTAAATACAGACGAATTACAAAGATTACAAAGATGACCGACTTCTCTTAAAGGATAACGGCAGCCGACTTTTTCCTCAAACAACTTAATAAGCCGGCCGTAAACAGGTTTTCCATCTCAGGAAAGTAGTTCCGTAGCACCGAAAATAGTCCCCGGCGTAATGAAGAATTTGTTCCCGTTTGAATTTGATTTGGTAATAACTACAACAGCCTGACTTTTCATGTTAACAGTTAGCGATTTTTAAAATGTAAACTATGTCTTTGTGAGCTGTATTTCAAGGTTTTTAGTTTACAATTGGAGCCAATGACTTCCAGGTTGAAGGCTAAAAAGGGAACGTGGGAAGTGGGAAAGTAACAGGAATAGAGCAAACGCATTGTTGATTTTGTTATTTTCATAGGATTTGTTGACGGTAAGAAATGTATTTAAAACACCAGCCTTATCCTTTAAAGAGACTTTGCCAGAAGCTGAATTTTGAAAGCCAGAAATCTCAGCAGCTGGCCAAATAAGCCGCTGGTATTGATTAACAGCGGACTCATCGCACCTTAAACTGAAGTAGCAGCGCTTTGTCCTTGGGTAAAAGATTCCACTACGTCCCTCCAACTGTACAAACTTCTTTCTTTCTTTCTGCCGCTGACCATGTAAGAAATATAATTAGACTCGCGACTGCCGCCAATCAATTCAACAATCGAAACAGTATCAAATCACCCTAAAGCTACAGGACGAGGCCTGTGGGAGCCAACGCCGCCAATCAATGTACATTGCAAATAATATAAAAAGTTTAAATAAGCTTCTATCCGTAACTTCGGCTAAGTGAGTAAATCAAACGCGACCCCAATCAAATCCGAAGGCTAGAAAGTCACTTCGGCTGTTCAGGGCTGTAAAGCCTGGAGAACACTTCAAGAGTCAAAGAGAGATAGAGGCTTAATCAAAGAATGTATAAAAAAAAAGAGTCATAATCAAAGTGTAAAGAAACTTCTCCCTAAACTACAGTTGACCTCAGAGAAGACTGAGTAAATCGGAGGTATTGAAAGTCGGCGTAAACGGACAAGGTCGCGGACCCGTGGAGCGTTTCGAGTGTCGGAGGAGAGCGGAGAATGATGAGGAATTAATTAAAGTTTAGAGATTTATCGATTGGCTTCGGAGGCGGGAGGCAGACACTCGTACGGCGCAGCGCGGTGGTGAATCAGCGCTCGATTCAAGCCCACGCGCCGGCCACTTGACTTGGACACACACCGACACATGAACACAGACGCCCGTACACACTCCCAAAGCCGGTCTATACTATCTCTTTGATCACACACACACGCGCGAAGAAAACGTTTCTTTCTGCCTTTCACACACATGCTTTTTCTTTCTTTCTCTGTCTGTCTTACACATACATAGAAGCGATCTTCACCCTCTTCTCTCAATTAACACACACACACACACACACACATACACTATTCCAGCACTGGAAGTGTGTGTGTGTGTGTGTGTGTGTGTGTATAAGATGTACAAAGACAAGATGAAACTTCAGTGATCCCCATGTAAAAACCAGCAATAGCAGCAGGATACAGCAAAGCAAACAGAATCCAAAAAACGAGATTAACACCGACTCCCTCTTCTCCTCTCCTCTCCTCTCCTCTCCTCTCCTCCTCCCTCCACCTCCACCTCTCCTCCACTCTCCCTCTGCCCTCCGTCTCCCATCACCCGACGAGACAAACACATCAAAAACGGAGCCTTTCGCATTGTTTCAGATGCAAATTGGAACCAAAATCAGAATTAAATAAACGGCTCCCTTTTATACGGCGTTACTGCCTTCATAAGTGACTCATTCGCGCACAATGGAGGAAAATGTCTCGTTTTATTAAGACACAATGGCTCTTTGGCAGCTTTTGTTGCCTTCCGACTCCCCACCCCATTCCCCTCTCGAAGAAAAAAAAAAAAAAAAAACACACCCCAAATTTTTTCAAAAAACTCTTATTATTACTAATCGTCTTTGCGGAGGCGACCCCGTACGCGCGCATCATGGGAAATGAGGGAGGCATCACGCAGAGCGGTGCCGTCTTGTTCGCGCTGAGTGAGTGGATAAGTGCCACGTGTCAGCGTCATGTTTAAAGACGCGCCGCATGATATCTTTGTCGTCGGGGCCGTCAGGAATGGCGGACGGAGACGAGCGGCGCGGCCCGCTTGTCACAACAAGCCCTCGCCGAGCAGGGCGCGCGGCGGCGACGGGAAGACTGTAATTTGGAATCAAATGAATTATCTGTGACTTCGGTAACTTTGTCAGGGAGACGAAGATGTGACGGCTCCGGGGACGGGAAATGTTAATGTCGTCGTAAGTAAATGACTGGAGCGCCCGGAAAAATTTCGATTTCAGCGGGTTGGGGGGGAAACAAGAAGGGAAGTAAGGGCCTAATTGAATTTGTAAAAGATGATAAGCCGGAGAGTGGATGATGCGTTCGTGGTGCGGCATTTATGAAAGTGATAATGCGCGGAAAAAAATGCACAAAGGAACTGTCGGAGCGTGGAAAGTTAGCGTCGTGTAGGATTACCGATGTTTTTTATCGTTTTTCACAAATACAAACTGAGTCAGGACCCGATATGGAGTGGTGGGAGAAAAGAAATCGGACTCCAGTTTATCCCGGAGAAACCGCTTACGAAGATTTGAACCGGATTTGTTTTCTTTATCTGAAGCTACTGGCTATGTTAAGTCCTTAAGATGTAAGATCTACTAAATAAAATACTGTACAGTGGTAGTTAAAAGCTGAAAAAATTATGAATTTTGGTGTATAAGCATCAACAAAGCCCCAGAATTAGTTTGTTCCTAAGAAAAGTATGAGTCCATTGAAAATCCTCTGAACATACTAGGGGCAAGTAGAACTCTGATCTACTGGCCTGACTGGGCAAGTGGAAAATATTCTTAAAGTACTACACCATATTTTTGACACACACACAGTCTATGGATCTCTCTTGCCGCACTAACACCATCTTTGTCTGAGGTGAATTAGACAGTTTTCATGCCACTTACACAGACTTAGCTCTCCCTTTTCCACTGTGTTCTTCTCAATGAACAGTCACCATTGTTTACATGCTGCTAACTTGTTTGGTAGAGCTTTTGTTGGCCAAAAGTGAAAGTGAATGGAGGGGAAGACAGAGTTAGCTCTCAGTGTTTCACACTTAATCTGTTTCTCAACCAAATGAATTGCATCTGACAGTTACTAGATTTGACTCTCTAATGTTGCATTCACATTGTTTATCATTGAGTAGTGCATCAGATAGAGCGTTCCTCCTCTCGCTGTCCATTTCAAAGTCCGGGAGGTAAAAAAAAATGTAATGCTACATTTTGCTTTTCGCTGGGCTTTTCCATTTCCCTGCTTGGACTCCTATTCATTTTCAGTGGAAATCATTCATGTCCACCTGCTTAATCCTATGGAGGGTCACAGGGGGGCTGGAGCCTATCTGAGCATACATTGGGTAGAAGGCACTGACACTCACACTCATACCTATGGGCAGTTTAGAGTCTCTAATGCACCGGACTTGCATGTCATTGGAGTGTGGGAGGAAACCCGTATGAGGAATTGGACCCAGGGCCTGAGCCCCCAGCCCACCCAGCACAGCAGAAATTATACTGAATCATTTCTGCAAGCTATAACCTATTAGACATTCTAAAATGAAATGAACAAAAATGAAAATCCACACTGTCCCACTGAACAAATGTATTTCTTGTGTATTTACTTTATAACCAAATTTAGAGTCAGGTTCACGATCCAGTGGGAAACCTTCTGCCATCTCTTCTGTTCATCTGATGATGTTTGGGCATAACTCGCCTCAGCTCTGAACCCTAATGCAAGAGCTATTACAAAACTTAGGGCAATTATACAGAGGAAGCTTGTGAGCTATTGTATTATGCCGAGGCTCCCAGTGTGGAGAAGAGAGAGAGAGGAAGAGCGCAGTTATATTTGGTGACATCTTTAAAGTTCGGGCTCTAAAATGCCTTTAATGCAACTGGAATATTTAGTGAGAGAAGAGAAAAACGTGTGTGTGTAATGTGTGTGTGTGTGTGTGTGTGTGTGTGTGTGTGTGTGTGTGTTTTTAGGGTGGCGGTCTTGCTAAAATATACTTTTCTATTTAAGAAAATCTATTGGCAAAATCATAGAAGCCTGTACAAATAATTGAGCAGTATGGTTTTTTTTTTATTTTTATGTGAATATCACACAGAAAATAACCAGACGAACACACACACACACACCCGCACACAACTTTCAGACAGTAGTGTTTAGAATAAAGCTCCCCTTCCCCCCTGTTGTTCATCCTATACCCGTCATCTCAGGTGGAAAATAGAATAAAAATTTAAAAATACTTCTCTTCAATTTGCGGAGAAACTCAAGCTTGAGTGAATATCGTCTGAAAGAGAGAGAGAGATGGAGAGATGAGAGAGAGAGTGAAGGACAAAGAAAGAAGGAAAGAAAGAAAAAGAGAGCGAGAAGAGGGAGAGATTTGGAGGAGGTTTTAATTATTTTCCCATGATGCTTTTGGGGAGGGCGAGGGGCTCAAAGCGTCGGAGCAGAAAGCTGTTGGAGGGCCCATCGTCCTGGCAACCGAGCCTGACCCTTTAACACACACACACACACACACACACACACGCACACACATACATGTACACACACATACACACACAAACTCATTTAGAGTCTGACATCAGCAGGGCGGAATGCAGAGGGGAGAGGAGTTAGGAGGAGGTGTGTGTGTGTGTGTGTGTGTGTGTGTGTGTGTGTGTGTGTTTGTGTGTGTGTGTGGGGGGGGTAAGAGGGGGTTGATTGGGATCAGGAGGAGATATGGGGGGGTGAGGAGGGGATGGGGTGGGATGATGAGGAGTAGGGGAGGGGAGGAGGAGGAGGAGAGGAGATGGATGGGGGGGTGGGGGGGATGGGGGGCAGCAAGGGTTCATGGGGGTTCGGCAAAAGTTAGTAAACCCAGACAGACGAGCTGAAACAATACAGAGAAAAAGTCATTCATAACTCATTTCTCATCTCAAAACTAATATTATTACTGCACTTATTAGACCCTGGGAGCAGTCATTTGCCACACCACTTGTTACATTAGTCAGAAACTCTCTTCTTGTCGTCCTTTCGCTGGATAAAATCAAAGCGGCGGGAATACTTTCACCCACAGAAAGTCAATTTAACTGTCATGTCTCATGTGAGATAGCTCAGTGTAGGAGGAGGATGACTAAGCCTGATGGAAACGAACAGGGTGGGATACAGTGTTTGGATAATTGCGCTTTATTCTGATGTTTAGAGGGGGTGATAACAAAAAGCAGCGACTTATTCTTGATTGGTAACTGTAATATTATTACTGCAATTAAAGTAGATTTAGTATTTCATGATGCATGTTTGTCAATTTGTCAATCCAGGTTTCATGGAGGACTTTTATTTTGAAAGTCAAGGAGAAAAGTGTCTGTATAGTCGGCGATGTGTTGTTTAGTAGTGCTGCATAGTTTTGGTATATTTTGCTTGTATAGAAGGTTACAATTATCTGTTTTCTGAAGTATATTTGTTGCTTTGAAAAAATGTATAGGGCTTTTTTAATCGAGCACCGCGGCCTTTATGGATTTCCATTCATTTGATGATTGTTTAGAGTCAGGTTATTTCAATCTTAAATTTTTGAGAACATGGCTAGTACTTTTCAGGCTGGGTTAGTGTGGGAGAGGAGAGGAGAGGAGAGGAGAGGAGAGGAGGGGAGGGGAGAGGAGAGGAGGAGAGATGGGGAGGGGAGAGGAGAGGAGGGGAGGGTAGAGGAAAGGAGGGGAGAGGAGGAGAGGAGGGGATGTGATCATCCCAATGCATTCTCTCTCTCTCTCTCTGGTTTAGTTACCTGTTGATAGCTGCAATGTCTCTCTCTCTCTCTCTCTCTCTCTCTCTCTCTCTCTCCCTCTCTCTCTCTCCCTCTGTCTGTCAGGCTGCTGAGGGATTGGACTCGCTCTCTTCCTGTGAGAGGAGAAACTTGTGTTTGTCAGGGATGGAGGGATGGAGGGAGGGAGGAGAGGAGGGAGAGAGGAGAAGAGAGTTCCTGGCCTCTTTGTTTCCAGGCCTTGATGTGTGACCAGTGGCTCTCCTCCCCTCCTCTCCTCCTTCCCTCCCTCCTCTCCTCCTTCCCTCCCTCCTCTCCTCCTTCCCTCCCTCCATCGTTCGTACGGCAAGCCCAGCTCCTCTCCTTTTCCCCTCTCCCCTTCTCTCCCTCTTTCCATTCATCCCTCCTACCCTCCTCTCCTCTTGCCTCCTCTCCTCCTCCTCCCTCATCTCCTCTCTTCCCATCTCTCCTTTCCTCGCTTCCTCTCCTCTCCTCCTCCTCCTCTTCACCTCCTCCTCCACCTCTCCTCCTCTCTGCCCACCCATACTGTCTCCACAGGGAGCTGCTTCACACTGAGAATGAATCAAAAGGCAAAGGAGAGAAATATCCTTTCAACGCGCGCACACGCGCACACACACACACACATACACACACACACACACCAGAGGACTGTGTGGGAATGAACCAAGGGGCCTCGCTCAAATCCCTGTCTCTAGGCAACCAGCAGGGATATGCTGGGGGAACAGCATTAAAGTTGGAGGAAAACTAAGAAACACACACCGCACACACACACACACACACACACACACACACACAGTCAAGCTCTCTCTCACTCTCTCTCTCTCTCTCTCTTTATTTGTAAACCCAATCAAAAATGTTGAGTAAAAAGAAGCGAGGGAGGAAGGAAGGGTGAAGGAGTGATGCATGTTGGGTTAGTGTGTGTAGGGAAATCATCGGAGGTTTCAGAGGTTTGACGCAAAAACAACAGTGATGCAGAGGTGAGCAAGAGCGCAAGAATGTGTGTGTGTGTGTGTGTGTGTGTGTGTGTGTGTGTGTGCGTGTGTGTGTGCATGTGTGTGTACAGTACAACACTAGAACTACAACAAATAGTCTCTCTGGGTGTGTTTGTGCGATTGTGTGCATGTGCCTGTGCATGTGTGTGTGCTTGTGCGTGCGTGTGTGTGTGTGTCTGCCACCTCTGCAGCTGGCCCTCCATCAGCAGATTAATAAGCTTCGTTGCCACGCCGACCGGAACCTAGTGACAACCATCCAGGCCCCAAAGCATTATGGGTAACGGACTGACTGGCCGCAAGCTGGCCCTGTTTTTACTGCTCTGTTTTGTCCCACACCGTGCTCCTGTGTGTGTGTGTGTGTGTATAAGTGTGTGTGTGTGTGTGTGTGTGTGTGTGTGTTCAGGGGTCCTAGAAGTGGGAAAAAAACATCTGTGACCACAGTGATGTCATTGAGAAGGGTGGCAAGAGAGGAGCAATTAACCATCATCGCACACATACACACACACCGAAAACTCAGGAAACACTTCCACGCTTTTGACTCTCTCTCTCTCTCTCTCTCTCTCTCTCTCTCTCTCTCTTTTTCTACCTCTTTCCTTTTCAGCCTTTCCTTTAACTTCTGTCATTTTTCTTCTGGTCCATTTCGGTACATACAGCGTCGTGAATAAAGTCCGCGCCCAATAAGGTTATTCCATTCTCTCTGCAGCGTACTCTGGGTTACTTTGTGTTACTTTCCAACACATTGTGTCAACAACAAAACACGCTAATATCAAAAAACAAAATTTGGACGCATTTTGAAATATAACACATATTTTCATGTCGTCCCCAACTATCCCCGCATGTATTTTCAGTGTTTTTCAGTGTTGCATAACCCAGTTCATTTCAACCTCAACCGACCAGTACGCCGACTTTTAATGCGACGATGTGAAAATATTAATAAAATATCGTCCTGGAATCAATTAAGAATCATACATATAAATGGCACAGACTCATGTTTTTGTTTTAACTTTCCATCTTTTCCTTTTAGCTTTCATTTCTTTACCTTGCACTTTTCTGTTGTGCATAATTATTCCAGAGAAACTTGGCTTTTTTTTTTTTTAAGATCTATTCCTCTGACCTCTGACCTCCTAACTACTGCTTGTTTGTAATGTTGGTGCTCCAGGATTTGAAGCTTATTGTACCGTTTCACCTATTGCAACCTGCTCTGGTGTCTGCTAAATGCCTCAAATGTAAGTGCAGCGTAAATGTCAGTAGAGTTTACAATGCAAAATGTCAGTTTCGTAAGCATGTTCTTGCCCTAAATGAGAGCTTACACAGGTTTATTACAGGTTTTTACCAGAGGACTCGAGTCTAAAGGGTCCGGTCCAAGTCGAGACCGGCATAGTCTCATTCTATATATAGGAAATCTTTTATCCTGCATTTGATTTTATATGTTTTCACCTAAATCCCTTGTGTCATTCAGGAGAAAATACTAGACCGAACGCACAGATAACTGCTAGAAAACCAAGACCGAGTCCGGACTAGAGTTCTAACCAGTCCCTGTTTAAAACTTAATCTTCCTCCAATCAATCACTTCAGCTCTACTTGCCTATGTCTATATTGGACAATGGGACAATGTACACAAGTCGCCAAAGAAAGGTTCAGACTAGGATTAAGCCCACAGAATCTCTAAAACAGCATTTTTTTAGAGTGTAAATGAACCATAAGGTAACCATAAAGTTTTAGACTAGTTTTAGACAAGTCGAGAGAGGAGAAAGTGTTTGTCTTTGTCCTGAACTCCTCCGATCAACTCAACAGACTCAGTATTCACTTAGTTTACCCCCCTCCCTCTCTCCCTCCATTTCTCCCTCTCTCACTTTCCAGCTTTCTCTCCCTCTCTTTCTATCACTTTTTCACTACATCTGTCTCTGTCCCTGTCCACCGCTTTCCGTTGCCCTTCTTCCCGTCGCACCATCCCTCTCTTTCTCACCACCACCCCTCTCTCTCCAAAAGGTGTTCCTCTCTCTCTCTCTCTGCGGTGCGGGGCCGTGCAGCTGCAGTGCCCCCTGGTGGCTGGTCGCTGCCACGGCGGGGCTTTCACAGAGACGCAGTAGTAGTGGCCATTCCTTGGTGAAAGAGCAGCTGAATATGCAGTTATTGGGGCAGTGAGCGGTAGAAATATCAGGTCATCTGGTCCTGGGATTCCTGGAATATTAATGGGAATTTAGAGAGGTGTATTCCAGATAGGAGAAGTCAGGGAATTACAGGAGTAGAGCAGAATGTACAGCTTGTTTCATACATTTGTTGCATTTGATGGTGGTTTTCAGATCAGCTGGAGTGGAAACCAGACTGTTCCCCCCTTCAGAAAAACACCACTAACAAACCAGCAAGGACGAGCGGTTTGAGGCCATGGAAGCGTGCCGATTTAGTTATTAAAGTCATGGACACGTCATGGAATTTTGCATCCGAGCCACAGTGGGAAACCCTGAAATATGGAATTCACATTGAAAGATAATCAGGAAGCAACTCTCAGCTTTGTCCCGAGAGAAAATACCAACTTTGGACTAATCACAAGGCGCATTCCTGTCCCTAAATTCAATTTGTGACTCAGATGCGAAATCAAGCGCTCCTCAGGTGTAATGGAGACATCTGAAACCACTTGCAGAGCGCTTTTGGCTCAGGTGTGATTTCCACAGACGGGCGAGATGATTGAAATTGGCTCGCGGACAAGAGCGCCGCTACATGTCTCAGTCAGCACATTTTCTGTTATGATGGCAGAATAGAATAGAACAGAACAGAATAGAATGGAGTAGAGAATCAAGGTAAAAGTTGAAAATCTCTTGACATTTAGTCTGTGTTAAATTATCCATGACTGAATGCCTCAGACTGCGGCCTCAGTGAAAGCTACTTTGTCTGACTGAGCTCTGTCTGTCTTAATGAAGCTAAAAGAGTCTTAAACAGCTTAACACAGTCTTCAGGTTTCTACCTGTGTAAGGCAATACAGTGAGTGTAATGATGCACAGAGCCACGCTGTGTGTGTGTGTGTGTGTGTGTGTGTGTGTGTAGGTGTGTGTGCGTGTGTGTGTGTGTGTGTGTGTGTGAGTGTGTGTGCAAGAGAGAGAAAGGAAAAAGCGAGACGGCACGAGTGTGTGGCCGTGAGTGTATGTACTGTATGCGTGTGTGTGTGTGTGCGTGTGTGTGTGTGTGTGTGTGTGACAGCGCAAAGGAAAGCAGAGACGAGATAAGAGTCCATATTAAAGGATAATTACAACTAAACAGCAGTAGTCTGTTCCCATGAAGAATCCTGGGTGATTACCACTGGTTGCTGGGCCTCTACATAGAGCTTTAACATGGGTGTGTGTGCGTGTGTGTGTGTGTGTGCGTGTGTGTATATAGCTCCTACTGGTGTGAGAGAGTCGCTCCATGTCGTCCTACATGATCTGAAAACTCATCTCTTCAAGAAACACTGCATATCCCCCTTTTTCCCTTTTTCCTACTCTTCTTCTTTCCCTTAAAAGCGCCACATGTAGCATGTTAAACATCAATGTATCATCGTTAAATTAATACTGACACCTCATTAGAATTACTGTAAACAATTGAGACCATGGTTGGAGTGATTGGAAGCTTCTATCACATGCTAGTGTTTCTCTCCCATTGTGCCGTAAAGCAATATAGCGGATTTGAATCGGACCTGGTGTAAAATGTTGCATAGAGGCCAGTAGAGGCTGTTGATCTGCAATGGTTTTGTTTGTTTATGTTAAAAATACTAACGGCTCAAAATGTATATGGTTATGATTATTGATGTTAAAATGCAACACGCGGTGCCTTTAAATAATATTCACTTCTCCCTATACTTTCCTCCACTTGCACTTGATTTTGTCCCTGTCTTGTGTAAAAAAATTTCTACAATACATGATAATTCTAGGGACACAGGAATATTTGCTATATTTTATATTACATCAGTTATCTGAGCTCTTGATTAGTTGCAATGTTGGTGTTTTTGAAAATTTCAGCTTATTTTGCCGCTGCATTCAATATACAGTAAGTCACTCTGGTTAACTGTATGCGGGTGTACCTGTGTGTTTCCATGTGTGTGTGTGTCAGTGTGTGCTGGTCTCACCCCCTGCTGTGCTCTCTGTGTCTCTGTGTTACTCTATAGCTCTGTGCTTGGCGACCCGACAGCGCTCTACACAACACAGCCCGGCTTTCCCAGAGCGCCTGCTGTCATTTAGTGAGATTTCACCTTTGGAACAGCTTCCATAGTTTCTTCTCCTTTAACTGTCCTGGTAATCCCATGTGATTCCGATTTTCTTTTCTTTCCGGTGGCGTGGAGATCCTAACTCTGTGTTTGCGGATCAATTCTTCAAGGAATAAAAAGGGAAATGTCGCTTTCGGCCATAGGCATAATTTAAAGATCCAAATCGATAATTCATACTTGTGTCATGGAGACTCAGTAGAAGTAGGCCACAAAACCCATTTTTAGTCCTCACTCATATCTGAAGAAATATCTTAAGTAGTTCAGTGTTTAGCCATCCAGTGTGCTAATCTCTCCAAAATCATCAAGTGTCATATTTATTTCTCATCTCTCCAATTTTCTTTCCTCAATGAAACATGACTCACCAACAGTGATTTTATCCTTGTCCTAAGGCTAAATGAGCCTGTTGAGGGATTGAAGTATTTGGCAGACAGATCATGGCCATTCACGGTGCAACTGCGACGCATTTCAAATGGAATATCTGCAAAAACAAACAAACAAACACAAATATGATAACATTTGATTTCAAAAGGCCCCTTTTCTCGGCCTCAAGGATGCTGAGTAAACAGGGCGGGCGAAAATACATCGGCGTAAAATGTTTTTCCCACTTCACTCTGTCTTGCATGTAGATATTTGAAGCCGTTATGGGACGTTCCTCAGCGGGACGGATGCTTCTACTGTCCCATATTCTCCTACAGCCTATAATGAACCTGGGAGTCTTTCGGTTGTGGCGCGAAGACGAGTCACCGCTCTTGACTTGTAAAATCTTCGCTGTTCACTTTCAGTTTCATTCAGTTTCACTCAATCACTCAAAGCGGCTTTTTATCCTAAGATGCTGAAAACAGTCATAACTCTTTATCATAAGGTGTGCAGCATTTTCATAAATATAATACACAGATGAATGTATGAATATCTGGATACTAGAGTGAAGCTAGCTGTATTGTATGTATCTGCCTGTATCACTGTGTATTTGCTGTTTTCTCTCTTTGTCTATCTGCTTGTGTCTTCATCAGTCCACCAGCCTGTCTCTCTCTCTCTCTGCATGTCTAGCAGTCTCTCTCTCCCTCTATCTATCCAGTAGTCCCTCTCTCCCTCTGTCTATCCAGTAGTCTCTCTCTCTGTCTATACAGTAGTCCCTCTCTCCCTCTCTCTATCCAGTAGTCTCTCTCTCTGTCTATCCAGTAGTCCCTCTCTCCCTCTGTCTATCCAGTAGTCTCTCTCTCCCTCTGTCTATCCAGTAGTCTCTCTCTCCCTCTGTCTATCCAGTAGTCTCTCTCTCCCTCTGTCTATCTAGCAGTCTCTCTCTCCCTCTGTCTATTTAGTAGTCTCTCTCTATCTGTCTATCCAGTAGTATCTCTCTCTGTCTATCCAGTAGTCTCTCTCTCCCTCTGTCTATCTAGCAGTCTCTCTCTCTCTCCCTCTATCTAGTAGTCTCTCTCTCTCTCCCTCTGTCTATCTAGCAGTCTCTCTCTCCCTCTGTCTATCTACTAGTCTCTCTCTCCCTTGCTGGATACAACATCCCGACAGCCAGCGTTTGTCAAACATTTCGTAACCGCCTTTAGCCGCAAGAAAAGTAGCAACTGGATCACCGAGGGCTTAAAAAAAGTTTCTGGATCCCCTCAATGTCACAAGTCTTTCTGTGCCTGAGCCCTCCCTGTGAGACAAAGCCCGAGTCCCAGTAGAAAATTAGCGCATTTAGCTGTCATCGCCCGGCTCGCTTTACAATCCCGACCAGCATTCACACAAGAGGGCCCTGGCCTCTTTTCCCCTCCCTCCCTCCGTCTATCCCTCCCTCCCTCCCCTCCCTCTCTCGCCCGCTCACTCGCTCTCTTTCTTTGAGCAGGAAAGGCGATCCCCGGTGTAGCTCAGAGATCAAGACAGGAAGGTGTAAACGGCAGATAAATGTGATCAAGTGTCTCCGCTATCGCGAGGGCCCTCGCATCGGACTGGCTGGCTGGCTGGCTGGCCGGCTGGCTGGGTTTTCCTACCCCTCCCCTCCCCTCCCTCCACACCAACAAGGATTAAGCTGCCCCCCTCTTTGTGCCTCTCGGAGGAGCAGGAGAGACAGCGGAGAGGTGGAGGAGAAGGAGATGGGGAGATGTTTTTTAGCGTAAAGTTCAGCAATCTCTGACTTTCAGACCTTTCCGCCGCTCTCGCTAGTGAAACTCCACTGGGCGGCTATCATAAACCTCATAAACTTTATTGAGACAATGGAGATAGGTAATATTATATAGAGCGGCGATGTGAATTATCAAATAGGACCAAATAAATGGAGATAAAATCTATAAAAATAGGACTTTTACAGCACTTCCGTCCCCTTATAATACACTGTGTAATGAGAAATGATGCTCCTGGTTTTTGCTGTCTTCCTATGTCATGTTTCCTCATGTACTGTACGATGACTATGACATTTTTCATTCTGATATTTTTTGACATAGATGACCCAATTTCATCCCATGTAATCTAATGTAATCTAATCTAATCTACACTTCAACAGGAGTGGACACACTGGCTGTTACAGGGATTGAATCTGTGACCTTTCAGTTATAGGACGATCGTAGTTTGTCCAAATTTGTCCATCCTCATTAACACATTAAAACTGTTCATCAAAGACTCTATCATATAGCTTTGAGAATTTAAAACCCGTGAATTGTTTGGTTATTACTGTATTGTGTCACCATGCCAGTCAGCAAATTCGTTTATTTATTATTTAGCAAGCAGCTCATAAATCCAAAGACAAACCAGGACCGGGCCTCGTCAAATCTGAGTCAGGAACAAGAAGAATATAATTTCTCTTTAACAGTTTTGAGGAGAAAGCATCATACTGTACGGAAAGCGAGGGCGCATCTCGTGGTTTCCACATCACTCCCTGAGATTATTTGCATGATAACAATCTGTGGGAGGTGAAACAAAAATGTCCAAGACAAGATGGAGACTGGAGGGGATTTACATCAGCTTGCATAACACCACCCAGTACAGAGTATACAGTATTGGACACAAACTTAGAGTCATTTCTGTAGTTGTAGTTTAATGAGTCTGGGCTACTGATTCCACTGATATTACGTTATATTTCAAAGCTTTTTTTTAAATGCACTGTAGCTCCAACAATAGCATGCATGTAGAAGACACACGCAGATACACACATTGTAAGCATTAACTGTCTTCATGCAACAAGTGAGCGCGGCTATTTGAACCTGGGCTGTGGTTTTGTGGTGGTGTGCCTGTTATCAATATGTGCATCGCTCTGCCAGTCGGTAAAGCAAATAGCGAGCGCGTGTGTGTATGTATAGACTCTGCTTTGGCACGAATACGTTTCTTTCAGAGCGATGAATGTATGTCTTCGCAGAGTGGAAACCGCTCCGCTGACGCCTCCTTTCTTCCCCTTTCTCTTTCTCTCCATCTCTCTCTCTCTCTCTCTGTCTCTCGCTCTCGTCAGTTCACGTGTCTGATAAACCGTTTAAACCCTCCAAGGACGTTTTTTTTCCTCCCCGTCCGATGCGTCCGTCCAGTGAAATTACACACTCAAGACTATAATGGAGTCCGTTCCTATCGTCTCAGCGCAGAGAGACCCAAAACCCACATCTGCTCCCGAATACCCCAGACAATAAACAATTCACTCCTCGCGTTCAAATCTCATTTTTCGGACAAAGTCGTGACAAAAAAAAAGAAAAAAGAAAGTAAATTACGCTGAAGGGGCGGGGGAAGGAGTGTGTGTGTGTGTGGGGGGGGGGGGGAGGGGGATCGGGGGCCTTAGCCATTCCGGAGACGTAGGGAAAAAGTTTTTCTCAGAGTTTTTTTTTCCGCGGCGCGCAGATTCCTCTGAGCTAGCCATTATCTGCGGGAGGGAAGTTAATTAAAGTGGCCGAGGCTGAATCAATGGGGGAATTTGCTGCCGCCGCCGCCGCCGCCGCCACGACCGACGGACGGAGGGATGGAGCGACGGACGGACGGAGAGAGAGAGAGAGGAGTGACGGCCATGACACCGCTTCAGAAGAGAAGATTAGCCCGGAGACAAAACTCGCCGGCTCCGATCGGCCCTGCAGTTGCCGCTCTCCCTCCTGGATTACGCCTCTCTCTCTCCCACCCCTCCCTCTCCCTCTTTATTTCTCTATCTCTCTCTTTCTATCCATCCATCCACCCCCCCCTCCAACCTCGATCCCCCAAAAGAACTAGGGGGAGGGGGGGCTCGTCTTCTTCAAAGCCCGTCCCCTCCCTCCGTCCCTGTAATTCCTCACATCATTACCAAGTTTCCAAAACTTAATTTTAGCAATTACACATGCAATTAATTAATAAATGTGCTGTCATTACAGCCCCTTGTGTGATCTGAGCCCCATGAATGGGAGGTTTGAAATAAAGTGGTCAAATGAACTGGGAGGGCTTCAGAGAGAGAGAGAGAGAGAGGGAGGGAGGGAGGGAGGGAGGGATAGAGGGAATGAGATTGTTATTAAGGGATTGCAGAGTTAATCGGTTGAGGCTCTGCCGCTCTATCAGAGGCAGAAGTCTGGAGGGAGAGGGAACGAGAGAGAGAACAAGAGAGACTGAGAAAGAGATAGGGGGGAGAGAGAGAGAGTGAGAGAGAGACAGAGAGAGAGAGTGGCGGAAAGGAAGGAAGGGAAGGAAGGAGAAAGAAAGAAGCAGGACAAAAGAAAGGCAGAAGAAGAAGAGACAGAGAAAAACAATGAGGGGAAGGGGAGAGAAAGAGACAGAGAGAGAGAGAGAGAGAGAGCCCTACGGAGCACACTCAGTTCCGTCGGACGGATTATTAATGAGATCAGTGAGTTCTCAGGTCACTACAGCAGAATCAATGCAGAGGGAAAAGGCGTGCGCACACACACACACACACACACACACACCCACACACACACACACAGTACAGTCTTGGCAGCCTTAGTGATCTGGGGTGAGTTTGAACACAACTTTGAAACAAAAACACCAACGAAGAAAAGTAATGCAATGTTGATCAAGACTGTGGCGTGGTAAAGTTACCTTTGCCTTTCCCTCTTTAGAATAAAAATCTTACTAAAAATGATGTTTCGCTATAAAATTGACGGTAAAGCATTCAGTCAAATTCATAGAAATGCAAATAGAACAAGTGAAAGCAACCCACAAGACAATTGAACAATAAGGTTTTTAACTGAACAATAAGTTCAATTACAAAACTATAATTGCAGTTTTAAAAGCACTAAATTGTTGTTTATTCATATTATTGTGAGTTTTACCAGTGATGTCCATTCTTAACCAGTAGCCTATAACATACTATCTAATATTTAATCTAATATTTAATACGGAAACACTGTTAGACTGGCTGCACATCTCTCTCTCCCTAGAAACAGAGTGTTTACTCCTTCACATCTTCACTTATCACTGGAGTGTATTAACGGGAATCTCACCTGATATGAGGCAGCGGATCGCATTACAGACATGTATGCGTGTGTGTGTGTGTGTGTGTGTGTGCGTGTGTGTGTGTAGGTGTGTGTGTGTGTGTGTTATGGTTGGATATCAGGTATACATTATAAAGCCAGTCATTAGCCAATGTTCAAGCTTCATCAAGCTCCTCAGAGTAGGAGCAGTGACCTTTAGACGAAGGCCTTCATTAGGGCTTTTATGAAATGTTTAAATGTGCAACGGAAACATAAGGAAAGGAAGTATAACACAACTTACTGTTTCTGTCAGTTGAAAAAGCTCATAAACTTCTGTTACCCCTGTCTTCCACAAACATATGAGAGTTATAAAGGTGCTACATGTATCATTTTAACACCAATAAATCATTACCACATTCATTTTGTGACATTAGTATAATTACCATAAACAAACCAGACCATCAATGAGAAGATTGGAAGCTTCTACACTGCATTTTCCATTGTAAGACACCAGGTCAGATTTGGAGGGAAATCTGCTGGATTGCTTTACGGCACAAAACAGGAAGAGGTTCTGTTCTTCCAGAGCAAACAGAGATAAAGCTTTCAGAGTTTCTAATGGCTGACGGTGGAAGGAGTGAAAGGCCGATGGAAAAATCACTTCCAACATGTTGATCCTCTTCAGTGAAGACGAAGAGAAAACCTTTGACCGAAGAACCAAAGATCCAAAGAACCAAAGAAAGAGAGCAGCAGGGGTTTATGGGAAATGTGGTCTTAATTCTGAGAAACACTAGCACTAACAATAGCACTTGCGTGAGATAGAGGCAACCAATCATCCCGACCACGGTCTCATTTGTTTACAGCAATTATACCAAGATGACAATTAATTTGACAATGCTATAATGAGCGCCTTTAATGAGAAGCAAGAGAAGCCTGCAAATGTTCCCTTTGATAGTGTCATGGAGGGGGGAGGGGGGTGTATTGCCTATGGTTATGTACTCCAACTACTCAAACAACTGGTTCTGGTTCAGTTTATTTGCACCGACAAATGATAAAAGCTGGAGAAAAAAAACGAGAGAAGAAATACAAACTGTGCAGGTGAGACAAAGGCTTTTAAAAACCTCTTAGCCCAAATGAAAAAAAAAAAAAAAAACAAGATTATGAACAGTAAGAAAACCACATGACTCTCTCCATCTCCTCTCTGCTTCTCTAATCTGCTCTGAGTGCAGGCTGCTTGGTCAGAATGAATTAATGATGAGGGTTAAAACAACACAACTTCCCAGGTTAAGAGGAGGAGGAGAGGAGAGGAGAGAAGTGGAGTGGAGAGGAGAGGAGAGGAGAGGAGAGGAGAGGAGAGGAGAGGAGAGATTATTTAAGTGTACAATGTATGAAGTTGGTCATTTTTACTCATATTCATGTGTGATTTATCCTAAATTAGGGTGTGGGCTCCTAAGAATCCACTTCCAGTGTATCTGTGTGTTTACCAGTCGTTTAACTCACTGCAATATGTATTTTTTTATATATATTTTTAATTTCCTCTTTGCCTCTGTCAAAACTAGCAGTATGTATGGATATGGTGCGTACGCTGCCGATTCCATCCCAACACGCCCGCCTGTCAAAACAACAACTCTCCCTCTTTTTTAAAGAGAAAAAGGGTAATTCCGTGAATTAAAATGCTTAAATGACAGTCAATCAGGCTTGTAATTCCGTCTGGTATAATTAGAGGCTGGGAAAACTAATTACAGCGGAGAAACCTAACTCTCCTGTCGCTCCCGTTCCTCCCGCTACTACAGCAACCCTCATCACCGAGATCAGGTGACAGCTATCAAACTCGTTAGGCCGCTACGCACCGCCACACACACACACACACACACACACACAGACATACATACACACACCGCGCGGCTGAACGAGCAGCTAGGCCAAAGAGAGATGGGGAGGGAGATGAGGAGGAGGAAGATGAAGGGGGAAAAAAAAATAGCAGTAGGTAATCAAGAAAGAGTGGCGAAAACAACAGGTTGTGTTCTTAATCAGCAGGGAGAGGGAGAGAGACAGTGAAGGAGAAAGAGAGAGAGAGAGAGAGAGAGAGAGAGATGTGCTGAGAGGAGGGAAAACCAGTGTTACTGAAAAAGAGAGGAGGGGAGTATAGGGGTCAGAAAGAAAGAAAGAAAGAATGAGGGTGAAAGAAAGTGGGGGATGGAGAGAGAGAGAGAGAGAGAGGGAGGTAGGGAGGGAGACAGCGAGAGCATATAGACTAAAATGTAAACTACTTTAAATGCATCAAGTTGCTCTCAGCTTGATTACAGCTGGGAAAAGCTGTTTTCGGTAAAAATTGTTTCTGATTATGCCCACGGCCTGCTTACAATTTTACCCATCTGTATGACACAGCGAGCTACTAATTAGTTATGGCTATAATTAACTGCTTAAACTGCAGAAGAACTTAATTTCCCTTCAAGTACTGGAGGACAAAGTACTTGGTATCAACTGCTGTAGTCTACCAAGGATAATATCACCAAATATTGGAGTACCGAGCACTGTAGTACAAGGCACTTAGTGTCAACTACTGTAGTACCAAGTATAGTGGCACCAAAAGCCGTACTAATTGTGCTTTAGCACCAAGTGCCATATCACCAAGTATTGTACCAACTGCTGTAGCACCAGGTACTGTAGTACCAAGAACTGTACCAAGTACTGTAGCACCAAGAACTGTACCAAGTACTGTAGCACCAAGAACTGTACCAAGTACTGTAGTACCAAGAACTGTAACACTAAGTACTGTAGTACCAAGAACTGTAGTACCAAGAACTGTAACACCAAGTACTGTAGTACCAAGAACTGTAACACTAAGTACTGTAGTACCAAGAACTGTAGTACCAAGAACTGTAACACCAAGTACTGTAGTACCAAGTACTGTAGTACCAAGAACTGTAACACTAAGTACTGTAGTACCAAGAACTGTAGTACCAAGAACTGTAACACCAAGTACTGTAGTACCAAGTACTGTAGTACCAAGAACTGTAACACCAAGTACTGTAGTACCAAGTACTGTAGTACCAAGAACTGTAACACCAAGTACTGTAGTACCAAGTACTGTAACACCAAGTACTGTAGTACCAAGAACTGTAGTACCAAGAACTGTACCAAGTACTGTAGTACCAGGTACTGTAACACTAACTACTGTAGTACCATTTACTGTAACACCAAGTACTGTAGTACCAGGTACTGTAACACTAACTACTGTAGTACCATTTACTGTAACACCAAGTACTGTAGTACCAGGTACTGTAACACTAACTACTGTAGTACCATTTACTGTAACACCAAGTACTGTAGTACCAAGTACTGTAACACTAACTACTGTAGTACCATTTACTGTAACACCAAGTACTGTAGTACCAAGTACTGTAACACCAACTATTGTAGCACCAGGTACTGTAGTACCAAGCGTCGGGGCTGAGCGCATTGGCGGGAGCTGAGAGTAGCTGTCCGGGTGTTGTTGCTCTGATACCGGATACTAGTGATGCGCGGATCGGCTCTGACACCATCCGAATCTGCATGTACGCATAAATCATCCATCCGCCACCCACCCGAACGAATTATTTTCTACGATTTATAGACCCGCACCCGCCCCACACCCGCATGGACATTTCACTCCACCTCTATATTGCCTTTTAAATTATGTCGAGCAGCGCGAGCTTTCTGTGTGATTTCTTTATTGTGTGTTCGTTGTATTGATGTATGAGTGTTTTCTTTAACGATTTACTTTAAAGATTAGAGAGGCTGCTAGTGCTTTCAGTAATTACACGTTTCCATGGTGAACTGTGCCTTTGCAATACAGTTTCATATTTATGCTGCGGTCCCGTTTCTCTCTTGTATAATAGAAATAATTGTTATTAGTGTCTACACAGCGTCTCTCTTAATGGGGAGACGCACTTATTTTTTCTGCTGCGGTGGGATCGCGGCAGGTATTTAATGAATTCATATTTTTCCGCCCGATCCACGGATTAACCGCGGTGCTCGCGGATATAACTGCAATCCGCGCATCACTACCGGATACGCAGAAGCTACACTGTTGGTAATAGTGCCAGTCGTTGTCCAGTCTCACAGCAGTGTATTGTTTTTATTGTTTCAAGTCAACTTTTGTTTTTCATGGTTGGCTAGTTAATAGATACTGCAGGATGCCAGCCAGTGCCAGGACAAAGAAGATAGCTAGGCTAGCTAATGTTAGCTACAAAACGGCAGGCTCTTGGTCCCGCCCACAGAATTTGAATGGATAGAACGGCTTTTCCACTGTTTTGTATGATATTTTGGCTGGTACACCAAAAAATGGTTACGGTTAGTTCCTATGGTGACAACGGAAGTTTGGCCATTAAGGCCGTAAACTGTGTCACACTGGCTGCCACACAGCGAGTCGGTAAACTTTGTAATGTTACAATTAAGACTAAGATTAAATGTGACGACTTACCAACAGTACTATAGCACGATTAAACCCAATCACTCCAAAAATCCTTGAGTAGCCTCCCCACTGACAGCAAAGCCACAGAGATAACGCAACGGCAGTTTTCCACTGCTTGGTCCTCGCTGCAACTTGCCGTAAGACAGTTTATACAGAAGCTAGGCCAACCAAGGAGGTTTTATATTATGGAACGGTACACATAAAAATGGCCACCGCTCCGACCGTCCAGGAGCGTTGATTTGAATGGGAGGGACGGTTCTATCCATTCAGATTCTGTGGTCCCGCCCCTGCTTCATCCATTATCATCCATTATTGGTTGGTAGAACTCTGAAGTGACATTGAAATTGTTCCAACTTGAGAACAGGTCCAACGTTCACAGCGCTAAACGCTAAGAAGAGGTCAGGTGACTGTTTTGAGTCGTTCAGCTATTGTTGGTGAGTCCAGTTTTCTCTGGACGGAGCGCTCATTCACTGCTGTTTAGGAGACTGTTTGTATCTTGCTCTTGAGTTTGAATTCATTACTTCCTGTGTGCAGATATGATTTCCCACCAGCAACCATACCCAACACCCAAATCATAATAATTTGGGCAAATAGGGCGAATCCACTGTGTTTCAATTAGTGGGGACGGGAGGCTCTTTTCTGATAAGACAGGTGTATTTTTATATGAAATTCTTCCCTAGCGCTCTTTCAAGAAGCCATGTTTGCTTGACTTCCAGGGAGCTGGACTTGCCTTTGGGCTCAGCGCTGCCGTAAGCCGATACCTGCTGCTGGCTAGTCAGTTAGCAGAGGCTTGTTAAGTTAAACACTATCTTCTGTAACAGTTAGCCCCTTTTACTTCCCTGCCATGACACGGTAATTACCAGGTATCACCGCAATGACAAAGTCATTACACCGAAACCGATTGTCCAAAACCTGGTTTCTTAAACTATGGGTCGGGGCCCAACATGGGCCCGGGGCCGAATTCTGGCCTGGTTCCCATGTGACGAGAGTAACAAAATACTTTGACAAGCTTCCAGCTCCAAGCCAGGAGCTGGAAGAATCTAAGTAGTGAGAATGACTGGGGAGGAGGTCTAAACCTCAACGCAAAACCTCAACCAGACTCTAGACCCAATAATTCCACCTCCCCCCATTACACACACACACACACACACAATACATAATAACATCAGACAAACTGCACATTTTGTAAATGCATACACAAGCAAATGCTCACAAATAGATACATATCTCCACCCACACACACACACACACACACAGTAACAACACACAAACACTACATGCACTGTACATTTGTATACACAAATGCTCATACAAATACACACGCAAATTCACACCCACACACACACACAAACACAAGTGCACACACACACACTCAGGCCACACCAAAGAAAGCCAGCGTTATTAGAGAGTTGACATGTTGTTTACTCTTGTTTACCGTGTGTTTACCTGTCAACCCTCCATGTGTTGTTTGCTGTGTGGGAGCAACCGGCTAAATGTCACCGTGCGTTCCTCCAAACCACGCTGCGGAGGTGGGTGGGGGACTCGTTGCCAAGGCGACGGGGGTCTCGTTTTTCGCCGGCGGCCCATTCCCAACCTGTTACCAAATGAGCCGGAGCAGCACCGCCGAGGCTTCAAAGAGGAATGGCCTCAGAGCCGCCACGGGGGCCGCTAATGTCAGGAAACCCAATACTGCTGCTACGGCAAGTGGATTTCAGCTAAGACCAGGTAGACAGGCAGACAGAGAGACAGGCAGACAGACAGATAGAAAGGCACAGACAGACAGACAGAAAGGCACAGACAGACAGACAGAAAGGCACAGACAGAAAGACAGACAGGCAGATAGAAAGACACAGGCAGACAGACAGACAGATAGAAAGACACAGACAGGCAGACAGACAGATAGAAAGACACAGACAGGCAGACAGACAGATAGAAAGACACAGACAGGCAGACAGACAGACAGATAGAAAGGCACAGACAGAAAGACAGACAGACAGATAGAAAGACACAGACAGACAGACAGACAGACAGATAGAAAGACACAGACAGACAGACAGACAGACAGATAGAAAGACAGACAGGCAGACAGACAGACAGATAGAAAGACAGACAGGCAGACAGACAGACAGACAGATAGAAAGACAGACAGGCAGACAGACAGACAGATAGAAAGACAGACAGGCAGACAGACAGACAGACAGATAGAAAGACAGACAGACAGACAGACAGACAGATAGAAAGACAGACAGACAGACAGACAGACAGACAGATAGAAAGACAGACAGGCAGACAGACAGACAGATAGAAAGACAGACAGGCAGACAGACAGACACATAGAAAGACACAGGCAGACAGACAGGCTGCTTGGAAATTGGAGAAAAAAAATCTCTCTTAAAAATCTACTTCTGTTTAATTATGATGTACTGTATCAAATTAGAAAAGCTGAATGGAAATGGAAAAATTCCACAAGATTTCCTCAATATTGCAAAAAAAAATGTTTGCCCTCATTCGAAGTGGAAATGTTTCTTGTCATTAGAGAAATCATCCAATACATTATGATGGATGCGCATTTATTGAAAAAATAGGTTTTAGGTCAAAATGGCTTTGGACGTTCTGAAATGTTGTCTGTGAAATATCTGTCCATCATGACTTCCCAGAAATGTCAAGCCTGCTGTCTCTCCCATGTATCCATCATGTCTCCATCATGGTATTATATTATATTTCCCCATTGGAATATCACCAAGTGCAATTCTTTGTGTTCAGATGAAAGCATGAAATACAGCCAACATTAACTGACACCAAAGAAAAATAACCACCTCTTTCCATTTTCTTGTGGATGTGTGTTGTTGTTGTTGTTTTTGACATTCAAGAAGTCGATTTGTTCCTTTCAAGTCAGCTTCAACTTACTTTTTGGGACTTTTCAGAAGTTTGTGTAAAATTCACTTGATAGTGAATGGATGGAAAGGCAGCTAGTGTGTCTCTTACGCATTCTCTCCTCATCTATCTGCATTTCTTGCTGTATTTCTCTCTCTCTCTCATTTTCTTTCGTGCCTGGAGGTTGCAGAGCTTCAAAGTTTACATCCTCCATGCTACTTTCTGGCTGGATACTTGTAATACAGAAAGGCGAGGAGAGGAGAAGAGAGGAGAAGAGAAGAGAAGAGAAGAGAGGGATATGGCAGCAGAAATCTAGGTGCACTGCACTTCCTAGAGATCACCTGTCAATCAGTGTGTCCAATACTGTGACATCTTTCGCTCTGCTCATGCAACTATGCAGATTTTCTATTAATTCCAAACAAACCAGAAACATCAAACACATAATTTCCTATGTGCCAGTCTATCAACTGAAACATCCACCCAGTTGACAGTTAAGACCACAGTCAAAATGTAAAGAAATTTGGTCAGCAAAAATGTACAATTTTTTTCTGTTTTAACCTGCCTCAGGAAACAACATAAAA